>NC_044319.2:36973523-37273523 GCF_007474595.2 Lynx canadensis
TTCTTCCCTGCCAGGACTTTTCTTTGAGTGTAGAGATTATCATCTGTTGGGTCTGCCACTGTATCTCTAGTACATAGAACAGTGCCTAGCATGAAGGGCTCAGTAAATACTGGTTGAATGAATGGATGTCTGCGAGCTTACCGTAGGTATTACCTACTTATGTGAAAACAATCAATAATTGTGTGAATATTGTGTGATTGAAAACTTTTCTGATTTTTTTAATTACAGAAGGCCTTAAGACCGGATATGGGCTATAATACATTAGCCAACTTTCGAATAGAAAAGAAAATTGGTCGCGGGCAATTTAGTGAAGTTTATAGAGCAGCCTGTCTCTTGGATGGAGTACCAGTAGCTTTAAAAAAAGTGCAGGTAAGATGATTTTAATTATATGTAAATCAATGTAAAATTATACTATGTGAATAATAAATGCAGGAAAGTATGTCCTAAATGATTGGATAATGACAGTCTTGAGAATGCTAGAAAGGAATAAAAATTATACTTTAAAAGCTTGAATTGAGTGTAGTACACAGTAGAAATTAATTTTTAATTTTAATATTACTTCTAGGCTTTAAAAATTGAGCTGGTTTTGTTCACCTAGATTCAGTAATGACTGGAATGATCCTAGAAAAGCTTTTACAACTCTAGATTTTAAGAGGCAGATTTGAGTTATCACCATCTGCTCCTAACCGGACATGTAACTAGATGTCATATCCTTAGCTGCTAGGCCTCACGATAGGAAAGTAGACTTTACAAAATGTATTGCCTGAAGTTAGTAAGTGGCATTCAGGATTAGGGTGGGGTGTTAAATTAATGTGGAGAACCACAGTGGCAATAAATGAAAGAAAAATGAAGTGAGCTTGATTTACTGGAAAATTACAAAAAGCATGAAGTAGATGCAAACAGAGGATTGATAACCTGTTTGAAATTTTCCATCTTGTATTTGTATCATTCTGGAAGCAGTTTTGCTCTTCAGTCCTGACTTCTTGTCTTGTTTCCCTCAGATTCGTTTTTCTTGCTCCAGCACCCCTTACAAGTCCTACCCTAAGTCTAGCGTCCTAGTTCCACTGAAATGTACTTGCCAGAGCCCTAGAAGTTTCACTTGTCCTAACGAGTCTAGAAAGTGTAACTTCACTTGCCCTCTGGTCTAGACAGTACTTGTCTTTCTGCCTTAGAGTATGTTTGACATCATTCAGCTTTGCTTCGCATTTTTCACATAAGGTAGTTATTGTTCACACTTGCCTATGGACTTCGCATTTGATTCCACAGCCCTGATACATCTTTTCTGTGTAGTGACCTGTGAGACCAAAGTTTCCTCTTATTATTTTTTTTTGTAACTTTGTAACTTCTCTACATATACATACATATATATGTGTGTGTGTGTGTATATACATATATATATGTATGTATATATAAATATTTATTTTTAAAGAGAGAGAGAGAGAGAGAGAGAGAGAAAGAAAGCATGAGCGGGGGAGGGGCAGAGAGAGAGAGGGAGACACAGAATCTGAAGTAGGCTCCAGGCTCTGAGCTGTCAGCACAGAGCCTGATGTGGGGCTCGAACCCACGAACCGTGAAATCATGACCTGAGCTGAAGTTGGACACTTAACTGACTGAGCCACCCAGGCACCCCTTTTTTGCAACTTCTTAAAGGATCAGTATACTTGGCAACAGCTATTATAGAGATGAGCAGTTTTCACTTACGTTTTTAAGGAAATGTTAAATGTTTATAGAAGACGTTATGTGGCGCATATTAGATATAAAAAAATAATAGAAATGCTCTCATATCCATCACCTGGCTTAAGAAATACAACATTAGAAAAAATTTTTGATCTAGATTTGCTACTCCCTTCCCTCAGAGGTAACCATATCTGGAATTTTGTGTTTTAACATTCCTTTGCTTTTCTTTAAATTTTTTTTTTTTCAACGTTTATTTATTTTTGGGACAGAGAGAGACAGAGCATGAACGGGGGAGGGGCAGAGAGAGAGGGAGACACAGAATCGGAAACAGGCTCCAGGCTCTGAGCCATCAGCCCAGAGCCCGACGCGGGGCTCGAACTCACGGACCGCGAGATCGTGACCTGGCTGAAGTCGGACGCTTAACCGACTGCGCCACCCAGGCGCCCCTCCTTTGCTTTTCTTTATAGTTTTCCCCACATCTGTATAAATATCTAAATAAATCTATTGTTTGCTTTGCGTTTTTTGAACTTTATATAACTATTGTCACCTGTTCGTGCATGTGACTGTTATGTCATATTCCATTGCTCTTGTTACACGCTGCTTGCTGTTTGGGTTGTTTATAAGTTGTTTACTATTATAAACAATACTTTGTGGTTTTCTTAAGTGCCTTTCCTGGTACACGCATGCCAGTATTTCTCTTTTGTGTATGCCTGGGAATGGAAATGACGAGCCACAGGGAATGCATGTGGTTGGTTCTCTAAGTTGATACTGAGTTATTTGCTATAGTGGGACGGGTTGACTTTTACCAGCAGCTTATGAGAGTAGCTTATGAGAGTGTTCTTTCTTTTTATATACCACTTACAGCTTAAGAAAAATAGAATATAGAATGCAGATATTAATGTTCACAAAGCAGATGTCTTTGGAAGGACTATTCCCTTACAAAAGAACTCTTTGACCCATTTTAAAAATGTATTTATTGAATTTCTACTATGCAACTCTAGGCACTGAGAGAAATAAAAGAGAAGGTAGTCATATTATTCCTGCACTCCAGAGGCAAAAGAGTCTTTGTGGAACAATTACATGTGAACCCTGTGGCATGGATTCCTGATTTAAATAGGAGTCTGCAGAATGGAGGTGTCCGTTTGAGCGGTGGGTAGAATCAGAACCTTGGCCAGGCTATCAGTGTGAGAGCAGATTGTGGAGAGCACTGAACAGGAATTTGAAGACTAAGAAAGTAAGGATTCACTACAGATTCTCAAGTCGAGGGACAATCTTCAAAATTCATTCTTTTCAAAATAAAATTACAACCTTAACACACAGAATGGACTGGAAAGAAGACAGCTGCTGACATGCCGCAGGCCATGAAGGCCGGAGGATAGATGGAGTGAGAAATCATTTGGAGGTCCCTGGAGGCCTCCTCCTCCACCTTCCCACTGATTCTGAGTGTAGAAAAACAGACAAGGCTCCATTCCACCTCTAACGATTGCGTTTTAAATCACAGGATTTCGTCATAAAAAATACTTAGACAAGGAGGGAAGAAAGGAGGAAAAGAGGGAGAGAGGAGGAAAGAACAAAAGCTCATCTAGTTCTCTCACAGTGCCATCTGAGTTGTTTCTTGTCTGTATTTTTCTTTTGATTAGGAATTTGAAAGGACGACGTGAGTTAATATGGGCAATCATATTTCCATTCAGTATCAGATGCCCCCTCCACCTGTTCCCATTTTGTACCGTGATAAACCTCAGTCAACAGTCTCCTGCCGTGAGGAGTTCGCATTTGTCCCTTTGGGTTGTTTGTCTCTGCTTTATCAAGTGTTGATATTGTGGCGTCTTCTAGTTTAAACGTAACTTCTTTATAGAAGAGAGGTGATGTCGTGAAGATATTCCTCGCTTATTTAATTAGGGAATAGTGTCTTAGCCTCTGTGAGGAGAAATGTATTTGCATTTCAGATATGTTATTGATTTTTGTGATGTATTACACTTGTGCTGAACAGTAAATCCCATGCTCCCTCCTTAAAAAATTCTCTGTAGCTTGAAATGAAAATGTTTAAAATATTGTTAACCAGACTGCCTTCCTTTCTGAAGACTCAGGCCCTCCTCAAAAACTTCATAGTCAAATACTGACTTTACTCATGCATCTTGTTATTTTGAGGTGAGGTTACTTGGCTGAAGAGCTGTATTACTGTTCCCAGCTCTGCTAGAACCCTTCCTGAATACTGTGCTCGCTTTTATAATTCACTTTTCTGCTTATAAATCGTTAAGGAGACACGTTAGAGTTACTGTCCAGGCTTCCTCAGCTTCATTTTCAAAGCATTTCTTTACTTTGTCCCACATAATCAAGTTTTACTTTTTCAAAATCCTTAAAAAAATAAATAAATAAAGCAATGTCCTAACCTCTGGTGACTTTCGTACAGGTTTGCCTGTTGCCTGTGTGTGGAAAGAAGAGTACACTGAATGCATGTGACTTTGAAATCATAGAGATCTGAGAGCCAACAGTATATGACAACATTTACCAATCTTTTTGAAAATGTACTCATATCCCATCATGATTCATTGGCCAAAATTAAGATGGTGCCTTAACTGATGTGACTTTTTTGCAATTCCATCTGCCGAGATGGCTTCCGTCTCTTGCTGTTTCCCTTCCTTGCCGCTTCCCTCCCTATTGCTCATTCACTCAGTCCACCTACTGTTGATATATTGATCACCTAGTGTTTGGTGGACAGGGGGAAGGCCTTGGGAATTTAAGATAAATAACGGGAGTCATGGGATTCGAATAGAAGTGCAACAGAGACCCATCTGAAGTCACAGGATAGGCACCGGCATGGGAGCAGCCTCCAGGAACACGGGTGAGAGGAGGTTGGGAAAAGTCTTCATAGAGGCTGTGAGCTGGGTCTCAGAACCTCAGTTCTTTGTGTTGGGAGACTATCAAAAGAATTGTTTTGATCTAGTACATGAAATCTCTATATCATGCTTCTTAGTTCATTGATTAGAGCTATGTAATTGGAATTGATTTTTATTTTGCTAGTCTTACGATAGTACTGTAGTATGAATTTTGGGTCTTACTGTGTCTCAGTCCTTTGATTTTTTGTTACCCTAATTTTCTAATAGTAGGTGAAATATTTTGATCCTTGGTTTGTTAATGCTTAAGTTCTCTTTGCTTACTCTTAAGTTTTATGTCCAGATAACGCTGTTTTTCTGTGGGACATCCATTGTCATTGACATTCATTAGAATGAATGGAAAGTACTTTTGTATAGTACTTACAAAGATAAGGTGATAATTTGTTTTGTTCAAATTTACCCTTTTGATCCAAGTGATCTCAAAACAACTTCTTGAAGGGACAAATACTCTTTGATATTTGCTGCTGTATTTATATTTGATTATTATTATAAAGCATTCATCAAGAATATCACTTTTTAAAGTATATTGATGAACATAACTTTTTTTTTTTTAACATATGTCAATTTTAGTTTCTAGGTTCTGTATGTTTTCATGTAATTAGAAGTTGGGATTACTTGCATTTAGAAATTTGTGAACAATGATAACTTCTTCCATAATGCATACTGATTATAATGCATTCATAATCTCTACAACTATATATTCAGTCTCTTTCAGTATTCACTGTGATTACTGAATTTCCTGCAGCTTTTATCCGCTTCGTTATTTAATCTCTTTGGATTTCCTTTGAACCTTCCAATAGTTATTTGAACAAATGAAAATTGGAAAGTATTTGTAAGAATAATCTATATATTATATTTTTTTAAATTGAAGAATAATTTAATAATTGATGCTAGTTTACTTGTTAAGGAGACACAAGCTTTTATCTTAAAAATGAAAGCTTCTTATTTTTATTTATTTGTACTTGCAAGTGAGAAAAAGGCATATAAGAAAAAGAGCAGATTTTTAGTTTTCTTGAAAGTTTAGAGAATAGGGCATTCTAGTTAACAACATTTTGGAGTTATAATGAATTACCATATGTGGCATAAATAGATTATCAACATTGAAATATTTAAATGAGATAATGGACATCGATGAAATAATTTAGTTCTTTGTCCTTCTTTGATGTTTCACAGTGTTTTTTCTTTAGCATCTTATGGTGTCTCAGGGTTGTTATTGTGCTAACCCAAGTTTTGATTGTATGGGTTTATCGTAAAATTTTTAAATGATAAACTCTTCTACTGGCCAAGCCTAGTGAACATATATAGTTGAAGTAGCTTTTTATTTATGCTGTTGAAGACTTTTGATATGCTCATTTAATATTTATCAAGGACTTACTGTATGGCAGGCACTGGATTTGACAGTGAGATACAGCTGAGTTCAACACTTTTGTTGAGAGGGGGTGGATAGACAGTAAGTCAAATAATTATAGGTAAGAAGGAAATGACGCATCAGGCTCTGTGCTGACAGCTCAGAGACTGGAGCCTGCTTCCGATTCTGTATCTCCATCTCTCTCTGCCCCTCCCCCACTTGCACTCTGTCTCTGTTTTTCTCAAAAATAAGCAAACATTAAAAATATATATATATAAGAGTGTGTACTCCCAGAAAACACAAGAGGCGAGTTTTAAGAAGCTGCAGGTGTTGAAGCAACAGATTATGCTACACAGGTGTCAGTATGAAAGTCAAAGGATGCTATTACAGGTAGAGAAGGAAGGCTGTTTTGGGAGAAATGGGGCAACTGGTAAAAAAAAGTCTCAAAGGAAGCAGAGATGAAAAATCCATCCAGAGCACAGGTAGAGTTAAGACCAGATGAATTAGAACAGCTATGCAGTTTGTGAAAGCAAAGCAGACAGCAAAGACTTTGTGTCAAACAGGAGATGGCATTTTCCACCGAGCATGGTGGAAAATACACCAAGTTCATACACCAAGAGGCAGCAGCTTCCGAGTAGTCATTTTTAACTTCCACTGTGGACATTGTAATTGCGTATCTGCTGATCTGGGGTTCTTCCTATACTGTGCTTAAAATGCATTCAAATGGGAAGTGTAAGAGAGTACAACATGTCCAAGAGTAAGGGGAACTCCAAGCAAAACTCCAAGAAATACCCTGAACCCTTCCATGCCATGGGACATGGAACAATGATAACATGTGAATAGAGAAATGAAGTCATACACACTGGAAATTAACCATGACTGGGAATTAGCAAGACAGAGAGAGATTCTAAAGTGGAGGCATCTGCATCGCTCAAATAGCTGACAAAGGTCCAAGAGAGTTAACAACTGAGATCAGACCTTGAATAAGAGGTCTGAAGAAAATGAAATAATGAATGCATGGTAATCAAGATGAGGTCAAAGAACAACTTTTGTTGGAAACAGGGGATGGAAGAGAAGTGGGAATTTAACTACAGAAGGAGTAAGGTAAGTGCAGGGTAAGCGATGGACTGAGAGGGCTGACTGAGTGCCATGGAGTGAGGCATGCTGAGAAACCATGAGGTCTGGTCTCAAAAGACTCAACATGGTACCAAGCAATGGACATGAGATCATGACCTGAGCCGAAGTTGGATGCTTAACTGAGCCACCCAGGCACCCCTGGGATTACACACTCTTGATTCTTCTCCCTCTCTGGGTATCCCTTTTCTGTCCCCTTCAATGGCTTTTCTTTTCCTAACTCTTTATGGGGCACAGTTATAATTTTGGATCGTTTGGTTCTCCTATAGCCACATTCTCATTCACAGCTTCCAACATACCTTCGTAAGGTAGCTTCTTTTATTTATTTATTTAAAAAAAATTTTTTTTAACGTTTATTTTTGAAACAGAGAGAGACAGAGCATGAACGGGGGAGGGGCAGAGAGAGGGAGACACAGAACCGGAAGCAGGCTCTAGGCTCTGAGCCATCAGCCCAGAGCCCGACGCGGGGCTTGAACTCACAGACCGTGAGATTGTGACCTGAGCTGAAGTCGGACACTTAACCGACTGAGCCACCCAGGCGCCCCTAGGGTAGCTTCTTAATCTATACTGGCCCTAAGTTTTGCTGAGCTTTAGTCTCTCATAAAATCTGAATAAAAGTGAATTTCCTGTGATAATTTTTAGAGTTTTGTTTTGTTTTGTTTTTGTTTTTAATTTTGAGGAAACCTATCAAACAGGGCTTCCTGATGGACTCCTCGAGGTTGGATCACTGCTAGCCTGTTGAGTTAAAAGGCATTTCTTTGGAAACAAAAGTTTTTTAATAGTCAAAGAGTAATTAGTGACACTCACAGGTATCTAGTTCTATACCATCATTTGCCAGGACCTTAAGGAATCCACAGGAAAGAAATTGAGGCCTGTCTTATAATTTGCAGTTCAAACATGTTGATGCATTAAGAGAGAAAGGCTGACAGAAGCTAGATCCTAGGCCTTGGTGTTATAAAGGGAGCAAGTTTCTGGCATCAGTGTAGAACTCTTCCTGCACTCACCTTGCTTAACGCTTTGCCCCTCCTCCTCCATCCCAATCTCTCCACCCTTTAAGTGCCTCTGTATTTAGTCAGGGAAGTGCTGGTGGTAGAGGCCTTAATTATTTGCACATTAACTTGTTCAATGATTGTGGTTTATATCTAGAGAGTTCACAGCCCTCGTGCTGTGGATTGTTTTACTCTCCCACCCCCACCCCCCACCCGTCCTCTACCCCTTCAAATAAGAGAGACAGGCTCTGGAAGGGAAAGTCTGAGCTACCCAAGCACCCTGCGATTACACAATCTTGATTCTCCTCCCTCTCTGGGTATCCCTTTTCTGTCCCTTTCAATGGCTTTTCTTTTCCTAACCCTTTTATGGGGCACTTTCCACAGTTATAACTTTGGATCCTTCGGTTCTCCTGTAGCCACATTCTCATTCACAGCTTCCAATGTACCTTTGTAGGGTAGCCCTTCAAATAAGAGAGACCGGCTCTGGAAGGGAAAGTCTGCCTACCAGTCAGCAAGTAAGAGAACCAGAAATGTACAGGCTGATAATAAAAATATTCCTTAAAGGTCCTCTCCCCTCACTCCAACAATGGTTAGGGAATGGTCTGTACAGCCACTGGTCAGTTGGAATAAGGGATGGAAGCATCATTATGGCACCAGGTAAAGAAGGCAAGAACACTGGGATGAAGAAAGGCATAACCCAGGGGTGACTGAGGTTTTGTCATATGGAGTACAGTGACTCAATTTAGGGACAGTTCAGTTCATTTAGTCATGCTCTAACAAGCTGGGGAGGCCTAGGGAATATTTGGGTAAGATTTTTATTTATGTAATGTCTATTTAAAGTGAGATATACCAGGTTTTTCAAGCTTCCTTAGTATATAATTTTTAAGTACTTTCATTGCTACATTTAGGTGTTGTTTTTTTTTTTTTTTTTTTTTTTTTTTTTTTTTTTTTTTTTTTTTTTTTTTTTTTTTTTTTTTTTTTTTTTTTTTTCCCTAACAAATTGACATATGCCTTTTCAAGGACATTTCTGTTAAGTTACTTGAAGGCCCTCTTTTTCCTCTTAAAGATATCCGGTGTTATCCTTTTCAGTTTCATCAGTCATGAGTAATTTTTGGCAAAATTTGAAGATGACAAAAGAAAACTTTTAAAAATGATTCAGAAAGTACTGAGAATTTATTAGCCAGTACTTGCCTAAACACTGTTAGTAGCTTTGCTCTTACCAAGTGTACTAAAAACCCAAAGAAACTTGAGTAGAGCTCAAAAAGATGGCTTCTGGAGCAAAGCTTGTAAATATCCTATGAAAGCTATTTTTACAAAGTCTAGATTTTGTTTTTCCTTGTGTGTTGTCTTTTCTTGCTCATGAAATCAGACAGTCTTGAATCTATGTCTGGGAATGATTTGATCTAAATCTCCAGTTTTTATTTTTGTCTTGACTTGCTGGCTGAGAGAAAAACAAAGATAAGATACTAATGAATTTCTGATTAAATGTATTTATAAATGTATTTGGTTCGGATTTTAGTTTTGCCTCAAATGTGCCAGCCATGCTTATCTCTCAGTGAATAAGGAAAGACTTTGATATTATTGAAAATTCAGTTAAAAATAAAAGTTAATTTGTAATACTAAATTAGTTATAATTTGAATTAGAAATTCATGATTTCTGTGGAGCACACTTCCATCTTGCTATGTTGTGTCTATTTGGAGTTTCCTAAAGCACTTGGACACATCTTTTTCTCATCTCATTCACTAGCTTTGCCTTTTAAGTATTTTTCCCATCATAGATACATTGATTATTGGGAGGTTAGATTTATACATGTTTCCAAGTTTATGATTTTCTTCATTTTAATTACTAGTACCAGAATTAACCTTTCTCTTTTTCATTAAAAAAAAGTTTTCAGGAATTCCTTTAAAATCTAAGACATTTAACATTTTGTATTTCCCTGCATTTCTTTCAATTATATCAAGTCCACTGTGACTAGGAGGTCCTAAGAATGGCATTAGCATTCATGATTTGGTGAGAATCAGTTATTTCTCTTGCCATTTTGATTTTTAACCGTAAAGAGTCTCTCTGTGTATATTTCATAACTATACTAATATCAAGTTCAAAATTTTGTTTACATTAATATTTATTATTTAACTTGTTACATAAGTAATATCAATTTTTCTGCCATCATTTGGCAATTTGAGGAATGTGTGCCTTTTTATATGAAATTGCTGAGTGTAGAGATGCTTGGGTGGCTCATTTGGTTAAGTGTCCAACCCTTGATTTCAGCTCAGGTTGTGATCTCATGGTTTGTGGGATCGAGCCCCATGTAGGGCTCTGTGCTGACAGCTTAGAGCCTGCTTAGGATTCTTTCTCTCCCTTCCTCTTTGCCCCTCCCCCACTAACTTGCTCTCCCTCTCTCTTTCTCGCTCAAAAATAAATAAATTAAAAAGAAGAAATTGCTAAGTATGAAGCAATTTAATGAAGCATAAGTAATGAACTTTTGATTTTACTTATTTCTATAAGAAATCTTTCTTTTTTAAAAACAATATATTTTATTATTTTTTAATTTAATTAATTTATTTTTTTCAATTTACATTCAAGTAAACAATCAAGTGCAACAATGATTTCAGGAGTAGATTCCTTAATGCCCTTTACCCATTTACCCCATCCCCTCCTTGCCACAACCCTTCTAGTAACCCTCTGTTTGTTCTCCATGTTTAAGAGTCTCCTATGTTTTGTCTCCCTCCCTGTTTTTATATTATTTTTGCTTCCCTTCCCTTATGTTCATCTGTTTTGTATCTTAAAGTCCTCATATGGTGAAGTCACATGTGTTGGTTTTCATGTGTTGGTTGGCCATCTGGATGTCTTCTTTGGAGAAGTGTCTATTCATGTCTTTTGCCCATTTCTTCACTGGATTATTTGTTTTTTTGGGTGTTGAGTTTGATAAGTTCTCTATAGATTTTGGATACTAACCCTTTATCTAATATGTGGTTTGCAGATATCTTCTCCCATTCCGTTGGTTGCCTTTTAGTTTTGCTGATTGTTCCCTTCGCAGTGCAGAAGCTTTTTATTTTGATGAGGTCCCAGTGGTTTATTTTTGCTTTTGTTTCCCTTCCTTCTGGTGACGTGTTGAATAAGAAGTTGCTGCAGCCAGGGTCAAAGAGGTTTTTGTCTACTTTCTCCTTGAGGATTTTGGTGGCTTCCTGTCTTATATTTAGGTCTTTCATCCATTTTGAGTTTATTTTTGTGTATGGTATAAGAAAGTGGTCCAGGTTCATTTTTCTGCATGTCGCTGTCCAGTTTTCCCAGCACCACTTGCTGAAGAGACTGTCTTTATTCCATTGGATATTCTTTCTTGCTTTGCCAAAGATTAGTTGGCCATACGTTTGTGGGTCCATTTCTGGGTTCTCTATTCTGTTCCATTGATCTGAGTGTCTATTCTTGTGCCAGTACCATACTGTCTTGATGATTACAGCTTTGTAATACAGCTTGAAGTCTGTCTATAAGAAACCTTTCTGAAGTATTCTGCTTTCCTGCACATATAATCCCTGCCAGACATACTCCATCCCCTTGAGGGTCTCACATCACTTTGTACAAGTAGTGCTGAGTAGATTGTGTGTTCATTTCCTTTGTTCCAGGTTGCATTCTGCATCTGGCAGTGTGCATCTTTAGGACTGCAAGCTTGTTTTCTTATTTGTATACACAGTAAAATCTAGTAAGTTGACAACACAGTTTTGTGAATGAAAGAAAGCAAGAACATGAGCCAATTTATTTATGTTAATTGTCTTTATGTGTAGTGCAGTTCTTAGCTATTTCACATTAAAACTTGAAAAACATAAATTCAGTATTAAAACTTTTCATTAGAAAATAAATAAATAAAAATAAATAAAGTTGAAGACTATGTAGAAATATGAGAAGTATTTTGCTGTAAGTCAGGTGAAAAAGCATATATAATGCATACTGCCTCTGTTTTCACTATCTAAAACACACATACATTTGTACAAGAAATGGAAGAGTGAGCACAAGCTAAAATTCTTTAAGAAAGTGATTTTGCCAATTTTTTGTTTAAAAATTTTATTTATATTTTCCTTAATTTTTTTAATTAAGGGAAAATTAGAACTACATGCATGTTTGGATGTTAAAAATGATAGTAAGCAAACATTTCCTCTTATAAGTTGTATTTATTCCCCCATATTCTGTATTTTCTTTTATGCCTTAGATATCTGTTATTTCTGGCTAGCAGAATCTTAACAATTTTTTCAAAGTTCAGCTTTAATGTTACCCACTCCTCACATGGGGATTCCTTCTTTAGATTTTTTTTTTAATGTTTTTATTTATTTTTGAGACAGAGAAAGACAGAGCATGAGCAGGGGAGGGGCAGAGAGAGAGGGAGACACAGAATCCGAAGCAGGCTCCAGGCTCCGAGCTGTCAGCACAGAGCCCGACATGGGGCTCGAACTCACTTAGTGTGAGATCATGACCTGAGCTGAAGTCAGACGCTCAACCAACTGAGCCACCCAGGTGCCCTGGAGATTCTTTCTTTAGATTTCTCATACTGTACTTTGCACACACATGTATTTTAGTACTTATTAGTTAGTTGTATATGTATTGGACTTCGCAAGAGTCTGGGCTATTCACGAAAACAGACTCCAGAGCTGGAACGATCTGGATTCAAGTGCTTGTTCTGTCACTTACTAATTTTACAACCATAAGCATATATTTAACCTCTCTGAGTCTCAGTCCTTTTTCTAAATTGAAGCCAGTACTACCTACCTTATAGGAACATGGTAAAGATTGTAGCAGCATATATAAGAGGCTACACCCTCTAGTAGGCGTTCAATAATTCCTGCTTGAGTCAAAAAGACTTGGATCATGACTGCCACTCCTTTCAGGTTACATACCTACTTTTCCTGGAACATATTGGCAGTCTGAATCAGGAAGACTTGGTCAAGTTGATGACTATAAATGTCATTAAAGTTGTTTTGTTATATGACTAGGGTTTGTTTTTTTTTTTTTCCTTTAGAGAGAGAGAGAGAGCATGCAATGGGGGAGATGGGCAGGAGAAGAAGGGGGGTGGAGAGAGAGCAAGAGAGAGAGACAGAGAATCTCAAGCAGGCTCCATGCTCAGCATGAAGCTGGATGTGGGGCTTGATATCATGACCCTGAGCTGAAAGCAAGAGTTGGATGCTCAACCAATTTAGCCACCCAGGCACCCCTATGATTAGGGTTTTAACCAGCTTGTAGTCATGACTTATCCAGATATATTCTCCAATATTTAGCATATTGCTTATTTGTTTATTTGTTTGTTTATTTATTTATTTATTTTCCACACACTTAGAGCACTGATGGCGTTCTTTGTTTTCAGACACATCCTAATATCCATTTTATTATATTATATATTTTTATACTTTTCACATTAGACCCATATTTCTCAACCTTTTACTCATTATTACCCCCAGGAGCCTTTTTAGATAGTTTTTCCTAATTGCTCCTCTCCCTTAGGAAATTTTAATTCCACAGATAAGAGTAGATCTGTTTATGTGTTGTATGTATATCTGTGACATACTGTTAAAAAGGGCAAGATTTTGTCACTGCTCTTTCCAAAGAAACAGTTTGGAGTGATAGCTTCCCTGTCACGGTGTGCATTTGACTTTTTAGACATGATTTGATTGTGTAGATTAATCATTCAGAGCCGGTGTTGTATAGTTGGAAAACTCTGAGAGTAAATTCTGGCTGCTCCGTTAATTAGCTGTGTGAACTTTTGTCAGTTTCTTACACTTTCTAAACCTACTTTCCCTCATCTATAAGATGGAAATATTGTCTTCTTAAGGATTAAATGAAAATTAAATGAGGTAGTTAATGTAGTTAATGTAATATGTTTAACACATATTAATTGTTCAATACATGTTAGCTCTTACTTTATTATGATCACAACATCCATTCTGTTTCATTTGAACCTAAGGCTTGAAATGTCTAGTGGTTCTCTTTTCTCATTGTTATTTTTTAAATTTGTTTGAAACGTTATTTATTTTGAGCAGGGGTGGGGGGGTGGGCAGAGAGAGAGGGAGAGAGAGGGAGAGAGAGAATCCCAAGCAGACTCCACACTGTTAGCACAGAGCCCAATGTGGGGCTCGATTCCACGAATCATGAGATCATGACTTGAGCCAATATCAAGAGTCAGATGCTCAATTGACTGAGCCACCTAGTTACCCTTCTTTTCTCAATTTTAATACTCACTGCCTGTGGAGGGAAAATGTAAACTCTGGAGGTAACATGAGATAAAATACCTACAGTTTTTCAAAGCTCCTAAAACGCTAATCGGGAAGAAAATTTCTTAGTAGGTGTATAAACTATATGTAAAGTATTATAATGAATTTATGTGGTGTCTTGAACCATAGATTATTAGTTTATTCTTGAACCATAGATTATTAGTTTATTAAATAATTCTGGATTCTATTTTTAGATATTTGATTTAATGGATTCCAAAGCACGTGCTGATTGTATCAAAGAAATTGATCTCCTTAAGGTAAATAAATGAACTATTGACTATTTTTAACATAGCTGAGCCTGTTGATAAAAGTGATTTATAAAAATACTGCACTTATAAGGAAAAAGATTTTTAAGACTTAACTTAGGCCGCATTGGTTTTAAGCAACATGATGTAAATTGGTATCTCACTAGATGGAAGAATGTAGTTACCTTTTGGATTCATCATAAAATAATTTAATTGGGACATTTGGTAAAATTAGCTCACCCCACTCCCCACCCCCCCTGCTTTTCAAACTAGAAAATAAAATGAGCATAAAACATTGAAGAAATTTTTTCTTGACCATCCCAATTAGACGTATTCTAAAGGTTAAGTAACATAAATGTGTATTGGTATTATCTCAAAGTTCAAGATATAATATAGATGTATATCTCAAGATGTAATATATTGAGAATGTGGACTGATCCAACTGGGTACATGATTTTTATAATATTTCTGTAACATTTTCCCAGATTTAGAGAGGGTGATGTAAAGAGTATGTCAGAATTTGCTTTTCAGTTTCTTATCCACTCAAAGAATGCGACTGAAATTTCAGTTATCTCTAAACTGCTTTTATTCTAGTGAAATTTCCTTGAGGAATGATGTAGCTTGTGTTCTGTTTTCAGCTACTAGATAAGACTTGGATGTTTTTATGCCATACATTTTTGTTTGTGCCTAACATGAATCTGATTTATCAAAAAAGATAAGAGTAAGATCAAAATGAACCATACTTTCCATCTGTTCTGTTAGTTGTAGTATTTCCTGGGCCATGAAGCAACTGCTTTAAAAATAAATATAAATTGTTATAGAGAAGTATTATAGAAGATGTGGAGGAAAACCGTGTAAGTAGAAAGAAGAGAAGAAAATCATGTATATATATCTGGGAGAATTCTTGAATAATTTTCTTTGAGAAACTATTTGTCTTATGTTATCTTGTTTAAAGATTGAACAAAAAGATTGTACAAAAGGATTGTCCATGTGTATAGACTGATGTGTATATTTTTGCAAGGTCAAATTTTTCTTAGGATCATTTAATGACTCAACCCCATAGGTAAACTCATATCATTTGATGTAAAAATTATATTTAGATACAGTCGATGTCCTTTTATTTTGTTTTGTTTTAAACCACTGGTTATAGTTACATAAGGATCAGGCCAACTTCAAAACCGGAGTAGGAATACTTTATTTACCACCGAGCACCTGTAATGACAGTTCCCATTTCGAAGATACAATTTTTAGCAATTGGTGCTTTAATGATGTCATTCATTTATATATATATGAAATTTATTATCAAATTGGTTTCCATACAACACCCAGTGCTCATCCCAAAAGGTGCCCTCCTGAATACCCATCACCCACCCTCCCCTTCATTTATATTTATATATTTATTGAACATAGTAATATGTACTTTCAAACTTTCTAAAAGTTTTCAAACTTTCTATTATTTCTAATAAAGAATACCAAAATAAACTGGTATCTACTTTTACTTTTAATAATTACAATACATGTTTCAAAATTCACTGGTAAAGAAAAATATACATGATGTTATGTTAAGATTTCTAGCTTAAAAATGAAATGCAATAACTAAGTTTATTCTTCAGTTAAGAAACTATAAGTGATTCTTGATAATTTACAATTGAAAAAACTTTTCTGGTGCCTGTTTGTTTTTGTTTGTATGTTTTTCCATCAGCAACTCAACCATCCAAATGTAATTAAATATTATGCATCATTCATTGAAGATAATGAACTTAACATAGTTTTGGAATTAGCTGATGCTGGTGATCTATCCAGAATGATAAAGGTAAGGGTTTGTTTTGTTTTTTGTAAACTAAATATTTATTTTTTCTGATAAAAATTGTCTGTTAAACATACAGGTGTATCAGATACTTTAAAGACCTCATTGCCATACTTTAACATATGATAGATATGTAGTGAATGACAGATCGTAGTGATGACTATGATTTTGAAGCTGGTTTACCTGGTGACGTTTACACTTCAACTGAGATGTGTGAACACTCTGAAACCAACTTGGAAATAGACCAACAGATTTGTCTTCTGTAAGCTGAAGTTAAAATTTTGCAGCTTGATTTCTCTGAACAGACCACCCTTGATCCTGTATCTGTAGATATCAGGCAAAGGGTAACAGAAAGGGATTCTAGAGAATCCGGACCTGTTCCTAGGAGGGATTCATCAAAGAATAAAATGGGCTTTGCATTCAGACCTTGCACATCAAACCCTGATTCAACCACTTAAAAGTTTATTTAACTTTCTTTTCTAAGAGCATATAAATTGGTTTAAGTTCAGTTACAAGTTATAGAAACCCTCAAATTACAGTGTCCTAAACACTGCTTGTCCTTAGGCAAGTTACTTTCGTGTACCACAGTTTCTCAAAAACAAAATAATAATAGAACCTACTTCATAGGATTGTTGTTAATGATTAATTGATATTTATTCAGAGATAAGAACTGTGTCTCACACATAGTAAGGCTATGCAAATGGGAGCTAGTGCTGTATTATTGTTGTTAATTATATTTTTCTGTTACATAAAATTCTGGGGCTAATAGGGCAGCTCTGATCTATCAAATTCTCAGAAACCAAGCCTATTTATAGCTGATAAAGTCCCCTTTCGCCGGCATGTAGGGACATAGGATATTTGCTAGCTGTATCTTTTTTTTTTTTAATTTTTTTAAACATTTACTTTTGAGACAGAGAGAGAGCATGAACAGGGGAGGGTCAGAGAAAGAGGGAGACACAGAATCTGAAACAGGCTCTAGGCTCTGAGCTGTCAGCACAGAGCCCGACGCAGGGCTCAAACCCACGGACCGCGAGATCATGACCTGAACCAAAGTCGGACGCTTAACCGACTGAGCCACCCAGGTGCCCCTTGCTAGCTGTATCTTGAGGCACATTGCTGGATACTGCCACACAACATTTTTAGCTTCATCCCAGTGGCCAAAATTTGGTCTTATGAACATGTGTAGCTGCAAGGGAGGCTGGAATATATAGTCGTCATTTGGCTGGTCATGTGCCAGCTAAACTTCTACTGTTCAGGAAGACATGTTGAAGAGAGTGGAAATCAATGAAGACCAACTAAATGAGAAAAGCAAGGCTCTTTATTCTGAGCTTGCTGTAGCACGCAAGGGAGTCAACCATTGTCACTGACATTTTACCAGAGATTCATAGGCAGGCAGAGGAATTAGAAAATCTTTATAATGGGAAAAACAAGCCTTTAGGTATGACCTGATAGAGGCTGCTGGCCTGAAGTAGCTATAGGTGAGCTACTCAGAAGTGAGGCGTATCATCTGGCTTTCTCTGGTTTGTCCTAAGTTGGAAGCAGGAACAAAAATTAGGGAAGCTGTCAGTTATTAATCAAGTCCTGGGCATTTGGGGCTGATTGTTACAGAGTTACTGTTCAGCTTCCTGGATTGTCACTAGAGACAGCAGTCTGGCTTCCTGCATGTCTGACATAGAAGACTGGCGTCCTGGGTTGTTTGTTATAGATAAAAGGTTTCCTGGTCAGGTTGCTGAAGGTTGTGGTTCAAAGTTCTATTTTTATACGATCTGGCCATTGACTGTATATTTGGTCTGTCAACAGATATTGGAGCGCAGCTAGTAATCTCTGCCACATGGAGTTCTTAAAGACAATGTTAGATGCTTTATATGCATTACCATATTTACTCTTCACAAGGACTCTGGCAGGTAAATTTGACACTTAGAGAAGACAGTCATCATCGCTAGTAAATAGAAGGACTAGTGTGTGAAATTAAGTTTGTCTTCTGATACAAAATTACATGTGTTTTCCCTTAATGGCCCTTAGAGATTTTTGTATCACAGAACTCCTTTGAAAAATCAGATGAAAACCCTTGACCTTCTCCCCAGAAAGATGTTGATGCACACAAAAATCTGCATTCCATCACAAAGCCTGCACAGATTTTCTGATCAAGGCACTCACTAGTTCTCTAGCAGTAGTTAGGATCCCTCGTCTCCGGTGGAAGGTCAGTGTCAGCCACTTACACTCTCCTCTTGCTTAGCTTCTCTTAGGATTAGTTTCCTCATTCATAAGATGGGGCAGTTTTGAGGTTGCTTTCTAAATTATAAAAATACTGCATAACAGGGAGGTAATATTTTTTATTATCACAGAATGCTATCAAACTGACTCTGTTTCAAGTCCCATGGTTTGAGTGACTCACTGCTAATCGGTTATCTGATTTTCTCTTTTAGGGACTTCCCACCACTAGCACAAACTGTCTTTGCAAATTAATGAACAATTAAAAAAAATTGTGGTTTTAATTTTAAAAAGAAATACAAACACACAAACGCCAAATCTGCAAAACAGCTATCAAGATGAGACCCATAAAAGCAAATGTAAATAGTCCTTATAAGAGAGACAATTAATATAAAATTCTTGGCTTAAACTCTAAGTGCAAGAGTTATTTAAGTATTTATAGTGGGAAGCAAAGAGGGCAAATCTTTATTGGGCAAATACCAACCGAAGGCAGATAAAAAAACGTACAGTTTTCAGTTGTCAGGTTTCGTCCCTGATGAGAGATCGATGATTTGGGGTTTTGATTGTGCTCTAGAGATTTTTGCCCTTTTTCAGTTTAGTTTTTTTTCTTTGCTACTGCTACTCCACACATACAGGTCGCTGTCCCTGACCCATTGCCAAGGCATGCCTGAGCCCATAACATTTACCTTGGAAGAATTCTCCTGTCCTTTCACCACTTGAGAAAGCTAGTGCACAATCAGAGTACCTTATAGAAGAAGCCCTGTTACCTGCGTCTTTAGCAGATTCAGATTTCTTAGGCCACTGAGGGAGGAAAAATTTGCCGGTGTGTTTTTATATTTACTGTGATGACGAACTCAGCTCTCTTGCTTAAATGGATCTTGCCTTCAGTTGACTTTTTCAGAGAGTTGTTTTATCAGCTGACCCAGTGGAATGTAGTAAGATCGATTCTGTGTTTGGTAACGAATAGTAACATACAGTTAAAGAATCGATAACTATCCTCTTAAAGTATCCTTGGGGCCTCTGACTAAAATTTGAACGTATCTATCATGTAAAATAGTACTTAGGAAACTTTTTTTAAAAATAAAAGATACCAACTGATTGCTAGTAAGTTATAAGTTTATAGAGCAATTTATTGTACTTCGATAGAACCGAGGTAGTTTTCTAGAGAATTGGGATATCATTCTTCCTTCCTGTCTAATAGACATTGTATAAGCCTTTAATGACCCTATCCTTTACTGTAGGTACCATTAGTCTGTCTCACCAAGGTAGAAGGATTCTGAGTCAGATTTCCCAGATCATCTTGGAGACCTTCTAAAGGTTGAAAGTTATATTGTCAAACCTATAGATCTTTAGAATAGTCTCAGCATAATGGCCACACTAGAAAGGTATTCCAATGTCCATAACAGAAAGTTTGACCAAGGAGTTTCACATGAGTAGAATATTTTTATATCTGGTTACATTTATGTATGTTTTTTATGATAAAGAAGGACAATAAAGAGGCGAGAGGTGTTGCTATTTTAAGTAAGATGATGAAAGAAAACACTACTGACTTGAGTCTTACACCCCCACCTCCACCTGCCTTTCCCTCCATACTGTCCTGGTTCTGTTTTTTCCCTTTGCAGACAGACACTCCTGACCCTGTTTCCAACACCACAAGAAATGGCTCTTGAGTGACCTCTGTCATTAAATCCAGTGGACTTCAACCAGTGCTCATTCTGCTTGATGTCTCAGCTGCACTTGGCTCTGTTGTTCCTATGCTTCTTCTTAAAATACTCTTCCACTGGCTTGTTGAGTCCCATAGTGCCTTGGTTTCCTTCCTGCCTCTCTGGAGACTCTGATTCTTCTTAACTGACACATTCTCATCTCTTGGCCTTTAATGACAGAGTTTTAAAAGTTTCAGTCCTGACTTTTTTTTTCCTTTTTGCTTTATACTTTCCTCATAGTTGATGTCATTCATGCCTGTGGATTCAGTTACTTTCTGTACACCGTTGACTTCTAACTTTTTATCTTTAGTCTGGAGCTGTCTTTCAGTTCTGAACTCACGTTAACTCAACACATCTGTAAAGAAATTCACGATCGTCCTCACAGACTACCCTCCTCCTCCAATGCTAACTTGATATTTGGTACCAGTCTGCCCAGTTGTGCATGCTAGAGCCCAGGACTCTTCTTTGACACTTCTTTTTTTGTTTTTTCCTTCTTTGACACTTCTGTCCCTCACCAAGTTCAGTTTATTTTTCTTTTAAACGTCTTTCAAATATTCCACCCTGCTCTACTTCCATTTGTCTCCCTGTAGTATAAAGTAGCATCATCTGTCACCTGTAGGGCAGCAACTTTTTAACTAATCCCAGCACCATTTCTCTAATCTGTTTCTCCATCGGTCTGTAAGACAAGTGAGAAGGGAAGAAAGAAAAGAAAAACCTCTGTTTTTAAATCCTTCTCGTGTTTCCCATTGAGGGTGAAGATGCTTGTCAAGATTTACTAGACCTGGGTGATCCAGAGTACAAGCTCTGAGAGGGAGGAATCTTTGTTTTGTGCCCTCACATGTCCCTAGTGTCTAGGACAGCTCCCTGCACAGAGTAGGTGCTCAGCAAGTATCTGCTGTAGAAGGTGTAGACACCTTCAGTTTCCGGGGAGGTGCCTGGCTGATAGTAGCAACTCAATAAATATGTTGAATGAATGAATACATAAAAGGTGGTTATTTTCTTTCTCTTTCCTTCCTCCTGATTCTCTTACCTGTGTCACAGTTCTCTGCTCCAGGGACCAGTAGGTGAACCTGGGTGGTTGTACAACAATCACAGTCGTTTCTTGCTGCTTTGCACTCCGGTCTCAAGGGGACTTGCTAAGCTATTGAGTGGTATGCTGCCATGAGAGAAGATGGTGTCCTGATGTGATACAGGAAGGGTTGTTTTGGTTTTGTTTGGTTTTTTTCCCCTAAGAAATTCAGAAATTCTTTTCTAAACACTTAATTGTGCTATAAGCTGTCTTTATAGAAGAGGCTACGTTGGGAAAAAAATCATAAGGAACTTCTTTTATGAAAGAACATGACTAGGACTTAAAGCTTTACAAAGGACAGCAGTAGATACTGGAATTTTAAGAAAATGATTCATTTCTTTCTAGGGAGTAATACCGTAAATCAGTACATCACAACAATATATTTCACTGTCTCAAGTCTTCAGCTTAATTGGGGTAGAAGAGGAAATATAGCTCCTGGTCTGTATTCCAGAAATGAACCTCTGGATAGCATTGCATCAAAGAATTTTACAAGTAAATAATTAATTGGTTTAGAGCAAGCTGACAAATATAATTAAGCAATTTATAGTTGAAATATTCAGTATTTCTCTAATTAGTGACAAAGGAATACCTGAGGCTGTGGTCAGATGAAATACTTCCCAGATGAGTTTTAGGATAAAAGGAAATCTAGGATTTTTTTCATCATATATTTCTTTATCATCAGTAATCAGAATTTTAAAGGAAAATAGGCTCTCAGATTTCAGTTTATCGAGTTGTGATTTATATGCTGCATATTTTGTTTATCAGACCAGTAGATGCTCCATTTTGCACTATGCCTTATTAATACTGTTTATTTCACTCTTTGAATGTCAAGAAACATATTTGGTGATGGAGACTTAGTGTAGAGAAGATGAGAGACTAATCTCAGAAAGATATAAACAAGAGCTGTGTTTATTGCAGCTTGTCACTAGAAATATTGTTAAAATGTGTTTTAAGTTTTTATAGCCCATTTTTGCAACATATAGTTTATTCATTGAACTATTTATAATTTCTTATATTTAGAATTACCTCTTAGAAAGTCAGTTTGAGGTAGAAGAAAATATAAGTGCATATCTTTAACATTATATTTGTAAAAACCTTTATTTTGCTAAAATATCAATAAAACACAATATAACCCAATGTAATAAATCTCTTGGTGGGGGGGGGGGGGGAACTTAGAACTCTGTTATCTGCCGGAAGATTTTCATACCATGCCACACTGGCTAAGAAGTAAGTCAAGATTAAAAAAGAAAAGTCAGTATTTACTTGGGAATTATTTTTTAGCGAAATATGGATTACTAATTTAAATGGAGATTTATTTTGTGCCAAGAGTTTGATACAATTCCAAATAATTAGTGAAGTCTATATCTTCTTTTTTCCCCCAGTTTTATTGAGATATGATTAACATACATCACTGTGTAAGTGTAAGGTACACAGCATTATGGTTTGATTTACATGTATTATGTAATGATTACCACACTAAGTTTAGTTAAGATCTGTCATCTCGAATAGATACAATAGAAAGAAAAAGAAATTTTCCTTTACAATGAGAATTCTTAAGATTTACTCTCACAACAACTTTTCTGTATATCGGTCAGCAGTATTATCTGTAGTCATCATGTTGTACATTCCATCCTGGTACTTACTTGTGTCGTAACTGGAAGTTTGTACCTTTGACCTCCTTCCTTCAGTTTCCCCTGTGCCCACTCTCTGTCTCTGGAAACCACAAAGCTCTTTCTTTATGAAAGAGAGAGAGAGAGACAGAGAGACAGAGAGAGTGAGTGTGTGTGTGTGTGTGTGTGTTTTAGATTCTACATATAAGTGAGATCATACAGCATTTCCCTTTCTCTGTCTTGCTTATTTTACTTAGCGTAATGCCCTCAGGGTTCATTCATCCTGTTGTTGCAAATGGCAGCATTTTCTTGTTTTTTATAGCTGAGTAATATTCCATTGTGTGTGTGTGTGTGTGTGTGTGTGTGTGTGTGTGTGTGTGTGTAGTGTGAGTGTGTGTATGTGTCTCTTTTTCGTTCATCCATCGATGGTCACTTATTTGGTTTCCATGTCTTGGGTATTATTGTAAATAATGCTGCTGTGAACATAGCGCTGCAGATATATTTTTGAGTTAGTGTCTTCATTTCCCATGGATACATTCCCAGAAGTGGAATTGCTGGATCATATGGCAGTTCCATTTGTAATTTTTTAAGGATCCTCCATACTGCTGTTTTCTGTAGTGTTTGTACCAGTTTGTTACAGCCCCACCAACACCGTACAAGGGCTCTAGGGCAGCATGCTATCTTTTGTCTTTTGATGATGGCCATTCTGAGGTGATATCTCATTGTGATTTTTATTTGCATTTCTCTAATGACTAGTGTTGTGTTGAGCATCTTTTCATGTACCTGTTGGCCATTCGTGTATCTTCTTTGGAAAAATGTCGATTTTGATCTTTGCCCATTTTCTAATTGAATGATTATGATTGCTGTTTGTTATTGAGATGTATTGATTCTTTCTATATTTTGGATATTAATCCCTTATAAGATATATGGCTTGCAAATATTTTTTTCCCATTCCATAGGTTGCCTTCTCAGTTTCTCAGTTGTTTCTTCTGACAATTTTAGTTTCACCTGGTCACATTTGTTCATTTTGTTGTTGTTGTTGCTTATGCTTTCGGTGTCCTTTCTGAAAAATTACTGCCAAGATCCATGTCAAGGGGATTTTTTCCTGTTTGCTTCTAGGAGTTTCATGGTTTCAGGTTGTACATTTAAGTCTTTAGATCACTTCAAGATAATTTTTGTGAGTGGTGTAAGCTAGGGGTCTAGTTTCATTCTTTTACATGTGAATATCCAGTCTTCCCAGCACCATTTATTGAAGAGACTGTTTTTTCTCCACTGAGTGTTCTTAGCTCCCTTGTCAAATGTTAGTTTGACTATACATGCTTGGGTTTATTTCTGAGCTCTTGATTCGGTTTCATTGATCTGTTTTTATGCCAGTACCATACTGTTTTGATTACTGTAGCTTTATAGTATAGCTTGAAATCAAGAAGTGTTATGCCTAACACTCTGTTCTTCTTTCTTAGGATTGCTTTGGCTTTGGCTTTTTGGGGTCTTTTGTGGTTCTGTATAAGTTTTAGAACTGTTTTTTGTTTGTTTGTTTTTGTACATTGTAAAAAAAATGCCATTAGAATCCTAATAGGAATTGCCTTGATCTCTGGATGGCTTTTGGTAGTATTGACATTTTAACAATTTAAAATTCTTCCAGCCGTGAACACAGGATACTTTTCCATTGACTTCAGTCTTTTTTGATTTTGATTTCTTTCATCAATGTCTTATAGTTTTCAGATTAGAAGATTCCTTGGTTAAGTTTCACCTCCTTGGTTGAGTTTATTCCTAACTCTTTTATTGGTTTTGATGCATTTGTAAATAGTGTCACTTCCTCTATTTCTTTCTCAGGTAAGTTTAATATATAGAAACACCACTGATTTTTGTACATTCATTTTGTTACCTGTAACTGTACTGAATTCTTTGATTAGAACTAACTATTTTTTGGGGTTGAGTGTTTAGGACTTTCTGTATCTAAAATCATGTCATCTACAAAGAGATAACAGTTTTACTTCTTCCTTTCCAATTATTATACCATTTATTTATTTATTTATTTATTTATTTATTTATTTATTTATTTCTTGCCTGATTGTTCTGGCAAGGACTTCTATGATGTTGAATAGGAATGGTGAGAGTGGGCATCTTTGTCTCATTCCTAATCTAGGCTATTTTTTCTTATTCCTAATTTATTTACATAAATGCTGTCTTCTTGCTTATGCAACTTTGTGTCTTTTGCATTGATACTACTTATATGGCATTCCCTTTAAATTTGGTAGAAGCCTTAAGACTCTTTTCCTTAATACAGACATAAAGTTAATTTTATATGTTGATTTTAACTGTTTAGAAACTTGCTTTATATTATTCTTTTATTGCTAATTATCACAAAGATAGCAACTTAAACCAACACAACCCATAACCTCACAGTTTCTGTGGATCACACACCAGTTAGTGAGTTCTCTGCTCAACATCTTAGAAGACTGAAATCAAGGTACCAGCTGGGGCTATGATCTCATTTGAGGTTCAGGGTTCTCTTCCTATTCACTGGTTGTTGGAAGAATTCAGTTCCTTGCAGTTATATGACTAAAGTCATTACTGTCTTTGTGGTTATCAACTGGGGGCCATCCTTGGGTCCTAGAGGTGTCCTGCTGTGCCTTGTCACGTGGCCCTTTCCATAGCTTGGCAGTTTGTTCCCTCAGACCAGCAGTAGAGTCTCTCTGGTTTTGAATCTCTGACTTTTTTGAAGGGCTTACCCAGTAGGCTGGCCCATCCACCAGGATAATCTCCTTTTTGATTACCTCAAAAGCAGCTGATTTAGAACCTTAATTACATCAGCAAAATCTTTCCTGCCATATAAGATAACATGATATAGGAAAGACAGTTCATCATATTCACAACCCAATTTGCATTCAAGGGAGGGAATTACATACCAGGACTTGGGAATTTTGGGGGGTGATGTCTTAGAATTCTGCATATTACAGGCTTTGATAAATTCGCTAAAATATTAACAGTATTTTAGAAATAATTATCTCCAAATCTTAGAACTTATAAATCTTATTTACCTTCTTGGTGTGTTTTTTTTTTTTTTTACATTTGTAGACACATTTTTATTTGTACTTATCCAAATTTAGAGGCTATACTGGAAATAAAATCACTTTGAAATGTCTCTTACACTTTTGACCTTTGAGTCCCTAAAGCAATAAAGTCTTCCCAGTAGTACCATCTATCTTTAATCACTCAGATTTATAGTTTACCAGGACACCTACAGTTTCCATTTCAGCATCTGGCATGAAATGTATAGCCCAGGCCAGACAACTATGAAAAGTGCCAGTGATTCCAAATACAGTCAGTTTCCCTCTAAGTCTATTGTATAAGATTGTCATCTCTGCTTTATCACCTTACAGTTATTTGGAAGTTTAAGGTTAAAAATCAGTGATACTATCTGAAAAAAATCTATGCAGAATTAAATATTATATACGTATGTGTGTGTGTGTATGTGTGTGTATATATATATACACACACATAATTACCTACACATAATGCATGTAAACTATGTGTATATCTATATAGATTTATGTTTATATATGATATGTATGTATAGGTGTGTTATACAGAATTATTTATTTAAAAATTTTTTTTTGTTCAATATATGAAGTTTATTGTCAAATTGGTTTCCATACAACACCCAGTGCTCATCCCAAAAGGTGCCCTCCTCAATACCCATCACCCACCCTCCACTCCCTCCCACCCCCCATCAACCCTCAGTTTGTTCTCAGTTTTTAAGTCTCTTATGCTTTGGCTCTCTCCCACTCTAACCTCTTTTTTTTTTTTTTCCTTCCCCTCCCCCATGGGTTTCTGTTACTTTTTTTAATGTTTTATTTATTTTTGAGACAGAGACAGCATGAGCGGGGGAGGGGCAGAGAGAGAGGGAGACACAGAATCCAAAGCAGGCTCCAGGCTCCGAGCTGTCAGCACAGAGCTGGACACGGAGCTTGAATCCTTGAACTTTGAGATCATGACCTGAGTTGAAGTTGGACACTTAATCAGCCTTGCCACCCAGGTGCCCCCAGAATTATTTGTATAGAAGCAATGTTACTGACAAAATGTCACCTGGATTTCCTTTATACTTAAGTAGTTAGATAGTGAAGTAGAAGAGAACCTAAGGACTTTAGTAAACTGAAAATTGTGTATCCTAATGACCATTATATAATTCTGTGAGCATAACTAAAAGGTGATATATAACTTTTGAATTGTATTTACTTGGGAGAATGAGAAGAAAATTTTCAAAGCATGCCTTACTCTTTACATTTTAAGGTAATATCGATCTAAAGCTGCCTTTTAAAAATCCTGTAACATCACAAGCAGTCGTATTGGTAGCTATAGACAATTAAGTAGAGATTTCTACCAAGAGAATTTTACTGTCTCATTGTTCTGCAGTTTCCCTTGTCCATTAAGAATATTGAGATATCTTTTCAACTATCTTACCATTGCTTGGTGAAACAGAACCAGAAAGAATTTATTCAAGAGGTGAATGTTTCCATTTATCTTTGTGACCTTGTGTCTTCCAAAAGATTAATTTTCTGCTTTTTTGTCTCACTCTTTCTATCTATAGTAGACAAAACATCTTAAGTATTTCCAGGTATCTTCTCTATTAGTTTTAGTAACATGGGAGCTTCTCTTAACGATTATCCATGTGTCAGCAATGTAGGGATCATTCCTTGTGGTAATTCTGATGCATTCATATGTTTTTTTTTTTTTTAATTTTTTTTATTGTCCTAAATTTCTTTGATATCAGTGTGCTAATGTTCAGAAGGCAGCTTCTTTGGGAGAAGAACATTATGACTTTATAGAGTTTATTTTTATTTTATTTTTTTTGTTTGCTAAATAATTTAAGGTTTTTCTTTTCCCAAGGCTCAGAAGAAATCTTTACCTGTTTCACATTTTCTACCCTAAGATTAAATGTATTTCAGCTTCCTTAATAACCCATACAGTTTTGATCTGGAGGAATGAATAGATTATGTTGATATTCTACTAAATTATAATCTAGCAACAACTAAATACTCTTAGCAGATTTTCCAACACTACACGAAAGGAAAAAGACAAGTGGAGCTTGCATGGGAAACATTTTATCAAAGTAGGTAAACTGAGATGCCGGTGATAAGTGTTTTCAGTGGTTTCGTGGCTGCCAGGCCCATTCCACTCCACACTTTCTACAGTGACTTCAGATTGTTGAGTTTTATTCAGAATGCCAAGAGTGAAAATATTCACGTGTTACAAACTAGTATTACATACCACATTCTAACTGAGACGTAACGATTCCACACATTTATATAATTCCCAAAAGTGTGGGTAGTGAGTATTTGTGCGGGTTAGTCTGTTGAGACCTCCTTATACCTTCAGAAGATAGATGTTCTGCAGAAACAATATATAATACAAATCACACTTAGAGGCATCAGTTACGCTTTCAGAAGCACCCTGTCTTTTCTAACACCTAGTCTCTGTGCATTGAATTTCTTTGAAACAACCACCAAAAAATGTAGTCTTACAAAAATGCATTATAATTACAGAGATATGTTTGGGAACATAACATCCCTTCTGATGGTAAATGTTTGACCTATTTCAAGTTTATCTAACTACCTGTCATCTCCTGTGAAGATCATTTATAGTATTAACTGGACCTATGGGGCTCTCTGAGGTATTACTATTATTATTATTACTTGCTTCGTTTTTATTAATTGGAGATTTGTAGGATAGGACATACCAGTAACATATTATTTTTAAGTGTGAAAATGTGCCAAGCAGGCCTTTGTTTTATTTGTACCTGAGACTGTGGAACCCTAGATTATATTTTTTTTAGAGGTGGTGGGGACTATATAGCTCATCTCCACACTCTCTGGGAACTGAGGCCTAGCAGTGTTAAATGGCTTGCTCAAGATAATACAGCCAGTCGCCGTCAAGGCTCAGAATCAGGTCTATATAAAAGGTGGTAACATAATGGATTATGTTAGTGGTACATTAAACATCTGACAACACTCCTAAGGAGGAGGTACGTCTGTCCTTGTATTTAACATAAATTATTTACTTCCTCTTGTTCGATACTTGGAAGAGATGGAGCTGGTGCTAGTCAAACCTAGTTCTCTTATTCATTCTTTCTCATTATTTAATTATCATTTCTCCTGGTGTTCTGCGAGAATGCCTTGCATGCCAGGATCACATTTGCTGCTTTTTGTTTTTAACTACAGCATACATTTGTAAAGGATGCTGGGTGTAAGGTTCCCAGGACCAGCTACGTGATTGTGGGTCCCTTACAACAAAATTAAGAATTTCAAGATGGCAGCAACAGAGCATTAAACTAAATACACTGCCCTGCATGACTGCACAGGTCGCCCATGTCTGAAGTCAGCCCGGTGGTTCTAGATGTATTGTCTGAAACTTTCTTCTTTAATGAATAACATACCAAACTGTGGACTTAAATATGATATGCCATGGATATTGATTTTTTTTTTAAAAAACAAGAACATAATTTTCTGGGTTTTTTTTCTTTATGCTTGAATTTATTGTTGTTCTTATCATTGAAGCTTTTCCCAAGGTTTCTAGAGGAGGAATGCTAGGATTGCAAAATTTAGAAATAAGTAAAGTATATGTTCCATTTGGAGTGAGAGTGTCTAGAGTACAGGAACCAAGTGATCCCATTGAGTCCAAACAAATGGTCCTTAAATATTCAATGTCCACTATATAATTGGATTTGGTTTGGGGCATTTAATTTGTAGGAGGATTTTGGATTATTAAAAAAAAAAAAAAAAAGGTGTGACTTTTGTCAACGTCTTTGAATAGAAGCAGCTTGTCTTAGCTGTCCTCTTTTATATATATATATATATATCATTTAAGTGGCAGTGTGAATATATTTTACCGGGAATGCTGAATTTCACCTAAGAGAAATGCTGGTAATCTTTTTACGCATAAGTGAGAATATAATCTGATGTTTTATATGTACATTGGCTATTTTGGTACACGTTTCCTTAATTTGAATGATGTTCAGTGTTTACTTGAATGATGTTGATGGAGATAGTAGACAGATTTTTAAAATCACAAGTATTTGAAGCATTGCATAGTGAAAAGACTAGCTTACTTAAAAAAAAAAAAAAGACTAAGTAAAAATTAATTCCAAGTGATCAGGTATACCTGAGTGCCAATTTCTGCCTCTTCATAAATTTTTAGATATGTTATTTTCAGATTAAAAAATGTTGCAATTCCATTTCATAATATAAATGTAGTAGAGTGCCATATTGTATAGTCTGCCTTTTCACATAAATGTTTATTGATAATTAACCTTGCATTATTGGTTGCATTATTTCTTGCTTTATTAAAAACTTACCATGTGGCAAATTGACGTGCATTTTTAATTTCTATATGTTGGCATTAGATTTTTTTTCTAATCTAGAGCTAAATATTTATATAGGGCTGTCTTTTTTAAAGAAAAGGAGGATTTTTGAACAGTAATGCTATTTGACTAAATAATTAACTTTTAAATGATACGTATATATTAGAGTAAGTTTCAAGAGGAGATTGTTCTCTTTTTTTTTTTTTTTTAAATACTTTGGCATTATGTAAGTTTCTGCTCTGTAGGGCTAATATACATTTTCCCAGTAGTAAAAAAAAATTCAAATTTTCATTGCATTTTTTCTGTTCACCTTTTTTATAAGAGATAGCCAACAGTGCCACCATCAGAACAGACAGGCTTTTCTTATCCTAAGTATTGGTTTTCTCAAAAAAAAAAGAAAGAAAGAAAACACCAAAAACCCCTACACTTAAGGAATGGTGGAAAACTGCATATGGTTAAACAGGCACATAAAACATATTGTGAAATCCCAATGACATAATGAAACTGCCTTTGTTTTATTTTATGATCAAGTCAAATTCATAAAATTATTCTTCAGAAACCTGTTTCTACTTTGGATACTTATGTTTTGCCAGACCATTCGGTCTAGGCAGCATTATATTGATGTCAATTTATTATTTTCATCTTTAATTAGTTGTTCAAAGAGACAGTCTCAAAGAATATAAAAACATGAAAATGATCAGACCATCTTGGTCTGATAACATCTTACCTAGTGTACATTTTGAGGGCAGTTTTTTCATTCTGATTTTCCTATATATTTGATTCATTTTTTAAATAATGAGACTTTAAAAGTAAGCTGCCAAGTTAATAGTTATGATGATTTCAGAATCTATCTTAAAGCATAAATTTTTTCTTGCATGGTCTGATACTTACATGATGCAGTATATTTATTTTTGACTGAAAAGAAACCTGGTCCCCATCTTCCTGTTGACATCAAACAGTCTTCTGATATGCTAATCCAGCATCAGGGAGAGCACATAGACAAGCTTTATTTGGACTCATTCCAAATCTGAAAGAAAATTATATGTATTGAACTGATTTTGCAGCATTGCCCCCTTAGAATGAAAAGTGATGTTGACACAGTCTGCAATTAAAAATACTTAATATTGAGACATGATATGGGAGGTTTTCAACATTTTAGTAATACCCTGATTTGCTTTTCAATTACCTGGTCATCTAATTGTTATTGGCTTTTTGCTACGGATGTTAATAGCCATTGAAATTACTAAGTTCATTTCCTTAGCATGTGTTATAATAAACATTAGCCTAAAGTTATTAGCTTTTCCTTAAAGATTTATCCTTTGACATATTGAGTGCATATGAGGCAGTAGATAATAATCTTTTGCTAAGTATGAAGTAGGGATATGAGCAGATCTCCCTGTATTGTTTTTCCTTCCAGCCTGCCCTCAACTGGTCACAAGGGTAAAAATTGACAAAGATACTTGTTTTAGAGTTAATCTGAATGATATATTCAATAACAAATCAGTTGAACTTCCAAAAATGTTTTCAGATAAAATGCACTACAGTACACATTTAAATACTAATATCTGTTAATACCTATATTAAAATTATCAGAAAATTCCATGAAAACTTGTTTAAATGTGGTATTCATGTTGGTCATTTATAAATATTGTTAAGTAGGAAGCCAGTTGCATTTTTGTTTTAGAAATATAATTTTTATATAATGAATCTTGGTGAATCTTAGGAAATGAAGAACTTTGTTTTTAAATGAGTATGTTACTAGTACATTCTTCTAGCAAGTGTAATATAAAAAATGGGCATAAATATCTACCTCTGATTTCGCAGTTATTTTGGCTATTGCCCTCTTATGCGTGATGGCCCGTTCTTTCCCAACTAGTCTGTTGGTGCTCCATTTTTGCCCTGACCTTCCTATGATGTTTTTCTTCCATGAAGTTTAGTTTCATTCATTCAAAGTACAGGTTTGACTTGTAATGTGCAACAGTCATGAAATATTCATGAAAACTTTTTATATAAATCTCTTTTATTTAATTTTTAATAAATTAACTGATATTTCAAATCACCAAGGTGGTTCAATATTTAAAAGGAATTCTATAGTCAAACTTAATGTCAGGAGAAGAATTGTCTTTTAATGAACATAATTACCTTCAGTTTTCTAGACTGTTTTGTTCTGGGTTTTCTTAAAATGAAATTTGACATTGTCTTCTTAGGCTAGGAAATTATTTTATATAGATGTTAATTTTTTGAAATATTGGACATCATAAAGATGTAGCATTATATGGGCTGTGCTAACTTTAGATATAATAGTGAGAAATTTAAGCTAATATGTCAGGTAAAATTCTCAGAATCATCTCACTGTGGGAAGTCATATGCTTTTTAGTTGGTAATAGGTAGATAAAAGTAGGTGTTTTTCTGGCAAGGCATTTGGTGTGTCAGGATCTGGTCTTAAGATATTTTAATTCCTCTGATTCTTATTTTTAATTTTTTAAAAAGCATTTTAAGAAACAAAAGAGGCTAATTCCTGAAAGGACTGTTTGGAAGTACTTTGTTCAACTCTGCAGTGCATTGGAACATATGCATTCTCGACGCGTCATGCATAGAGGTAGGGTAAAATCACGAATAGCTTCTAATGTTGTTTAAACGATGCAGGTTATTAGGCAATTGAAGAATAAATGCCTTCCAATCATGGGCATAGCATCATGCTTTCTTGGCTAGTTTTTTTCCAAATTATTATTTACTAGAATGAAAAACCTCTAAAGCCCTATCTTGGTTTTAAATAAGAATAAGAATTAGTTATTTTTCTGCCTGCCTCTTCTGAGCATCTTACTGATGATGTTGGTAAATTAAAAAAAAAAAAAAAAAAGATGTAGGAAAGCAGAATATGCATAAGGAAGATTCCCTTTTCAGATGAACAATGTATATTATGGCCAACTTCAGTTTTTAATTTTCAGCATTAGCTCTTAATGTATTCTTGATTGTCAGTCTAATAGTTGGACAGAACATGTAAAGATTACAACACTTAGGGATTGTATCTCTGATTTGGGGTATGAGAAATTTCAATATAGTTTATTTAAGCAATTATGACTTCTAAGGTCATCTAGTTATGTTCAGATTAGAGTTATAATTTTATATTTTATGTAAATGTATCAACAAAGTAATGTTTAGTAAGATATTTAACATTGATATAAAATGGAAATAAATTTATTTTGTGCTTTGAATTTCACAAAAGATTTGAGAATGGAAAACAAAATGCATTTTATTATTTTTTAATTTAATTTTTCTTTAACATTTATTTATTTTTGAGAGAAACAGAGACAGAGTGCAAGCTGGGGAGGGGCAGAGAGGGAGAGACACAGCATCTGAAGCAGGCTCCAGGCTTAGAGCTGTCAGCAGAGAGGCTGACGCGGAACTTGAACTCACGGACCATGAGATCATGACCCAAGCCGAAGTCGGCTGCTTAACCGACTGAGCCAACCAGGCGTCCCAACAAAATGCATTTTAAATGAAAATTACTAGCAATCTTCATGGTGCTACAATGATGATTATTCCTCTATCAGAGAATTCAGAAATAATAGGATATATCAGAAATATTAGGATATATCAAAATTATTGAAAATAAAGTAATTGGATCAAAATTCAAACTGACTTTCATTTTTAAGGTAGATTTTAAATTCTATGAAAAGTGTTTTAATCTCTTGAAAATACCTAAGCTTATATCATCTTTCACCTGATTCCTTCATCTCTTCACAGATATAAAACCAGCTAATGTGTTCATTACAGCCACTGGAGTGGTCAAACTTGGAGATCTTGGGCTTGGTCGGTTTTTCAGCTCTAAAACCACAGCTGCACATTCTTTAGGTAAGAGACACAGTGTAATTTCATTCAGTTATTGTGTGTGTGTGTGTGTCTGTGTGTGTGTGTGGTTAAAAACAACATAAGGGACATACTATTTATATGCCAGCTCTTACGTTCTAAATAAAACTATTTTTAAAATCATCGGATCCTCAGTAGATCCCTACAGCTCTCTATCAGGTATAATGTGCTCATTCACATGACAGTTGGGTACTTCTATTGATTTGACTCCAGGTAGACACTTGGTAAAAGAAAATGCTAATAAACAAACCTGGTTTTAACAATTGCCATAGAGCATTTGTTTTATTCTCCATTTAACAATATTGAAATAATATGATTTAACCATATCTTGGAAGAGTACTTCACCTGACTGTAAAAATACCATAATTTGTAAATGTTTAGTTATTAAAATGACACACATAGTTGTGATTATTGCAGAGAGGAAACCTAAACATGATCTATTACTAACAAGGAAAATATTCCCCTAAATAATGTAGTAAAAGGTATCTGCTGTTTATTCATTCTAGAGTTAATAATATGGCATTGTCCTTTATATCTAAAATAGAATGAATGTAGCTATTACAACATTGTAGTAGCAATGGAAAGACAGTTGTCTACTTTAGAAACAATAGAAATTACTAGGAAGAAATAATTTCTAAGAAATAATTCTTAAACCAAATAACCTAAAGAGAGTGATAGAGCTTCTCTTAAAACTCTTCAAATTACATTTTGTCCTTGTTAATATAAGACTTAGATAACATAGTAACAACCAGACTAAAATAAGAATTAAGATAAAAATAAGATGACTTTAATTTAATTGTACCCCATCTCTGGTGTCATAATTTCAACGAAAACCATTAAATTTTTGTATAAAATTGTGTGTAAATATGAAATAAAAACTTTAAAACGGCCTGATGAAGAATAAGTGAGTTACACTAAGCACAGTATTGAAACAAGCATCTGAATTAGTTGACTAGACCTTTTAAAGTTTTTCTGGCTTTGTTAGCAAGATTCTGTGTGAACTTGAACTTGTTATTTAAATTTTTATGTCTAGACCAGTACCTGGCACATAAGTAGGCACCCAGTCACTAGTTGCTGAATGACAAAATGTTGGATTCTAAGCTATAAAGAGTGGTAGAAAGATAATACTTTATCCTTTTCCCAGAGTTTTAGTTTTGTCAAGTACTTTAAGAAAATAAAGTTTCAACTGATTTTGAGTAATACTGTTTTGTTCCCTTTCACTTTACTTTTATTTTTATAGAGGATTACAGGTTTTCCTGATAAGAAAATTTGATATGAAATTCTATAAGAAATGCATAAATCTGAGTAGGACTTTGATAAAGTTTTATTTGGAAGTTACAACTCTTACAATGCAAATAATAGATTTCTGTGAAGAAAACATCATTCCATGTCAATGTCCTTTCTCACTAGTAAAAATAACAAACATGTTTTCACTTTGTTACTCACCTGAGTAACAAATGTCTTAAGAGCATTCTGTCATTTGTTTACTTAGAAATGCTACGTGCGCGCGCGCACACACACACACACACACACACACACACACACACACACCTGTACATACCCATGCTCGTGCACATGCATTTCTTTTTTAAATGCTGCTTTGCAGACTGTCACTCTGAGCATGCTGTAGTCACCTGACCCTTTGGAGCCAGTATATGAAACTCCAATCTTATCAGTTTGGGAAATGGTCTTCTTTACTTGCCTGCCACTGCCTCATACAAAAGTTCCCAACAGGGCTTACAAAATCCATCTTCAAGCGTAGGCGATGTGCTAGTCCAGATTTTGTGATATGGAGAGTAAATTCATTAAGAAAGTATTACCAGGTTTTATCTAAATCAGTTTACTTAAGGTCGTGTAGTTTTATGTAAAAATGCAGGCATATATGTGTGTATGCGTAAAATACGTGGGGATGCACATAATTACATAACATTCTAAGACACAGCCTGTAGTACAGCCAGTGAGGAGGTAACAATGAGATCATTTCTTTGATGAATGAATTAGAAGAAAATAATTTCTTTCACAAGCATTTTTTCTCATATTGAGAAAAAAATACTTTTTTAAAAAAATATTTTTTTAATGTTTATTTTTGTGAGAGAGAGAGAGAAAGAGAATGAACAGGGGAGGGGCAGAGAGAGAGAGGGACAGAGGATCTCAAGCAAGCTCGGTGCTGACAGCAGTGAGCCCGATGTGGGGCTCGAACCCATGAACTGCTAGATCATGACCTGAGCCCAAGTCACTTTACCAACTGAGCCACCCAGGCTCCCCTCTCACATTTTCTGTGGCAGATAAAGTTATATAGGTAGTCGTCACATTTTGAATCAGTATTCAGTACTCTTTTTTTTTTTAATCAAAAGTATGTCAACATAGAATATTGGATAATATACATAGATAATTTCTTGGATCAGGCTTAAAAATTACAAGTACAAAATACCATGTTGCTGGATGTATAAACCATATTCAAATCCTCAAAATTGAAAACAATTCTCAGAAACTTTCACTTTTTCTTCTACTCCCTCACTGCTCCCACCACATACATTGAATCAAATATCTCTTTTCTGTTCCCTCTTCCTTAATCCATAGTGACTTCATGTTTAAACTAGGAAAATATTCTTCCTTATTTCTAATATTAAAAAACAAAAAACGAAAAATAACTCTGTGTATTCTCGGCAGAGTTATCTTCCTAAAAGAGATTATCTGATTTTGTCACTGTCCCCCAAATCCTTGATGGTTCCCAGTTGCCTAAAGAATATCATGCAAAGTCCTTAGTTTAGTAGTCAGGGTCCTTTAGTGTTTGGTGTCCTCTATAACTTTCCATTCTTATCATTGACTACACATCCCTACCTCATTATATGCCAGCCTTGTTTTTCCTCTTGCTTTGTTCTGAATGTGAGAAATAGCATGGTGTTTTGGAAAGAATAGAGGACATCTGAACTGACATGTCCATTGTTCTGCAGGACCTTGATCAAACCTTCTATTAACTTTCTAAGGCTCAGTTTCCAAATTTATAAAACTGGAAATGTAGGTAATAACTATTCTATGCTGTGCCTTAATCTCTACCCAATCCCTAACCTAATAATGCAATGAACATAAAGGTGTTTTCATTCACTGTAATGTGCCATTAAGTTGCTTATGTTAACACAGTGGTGGTGGTGATGAAGATGTAGAGAAAGAAGAGGGAGAGAGAAGGAATTCACGCACAGTTTATTATTCTGTTAAAATACCTGAATTGATTCATTTAAAAGACAGTTTTAGTACCTTCTTTATGCATGTTCTATTCTAGCGGCCAGGAACAAGCCTAAACAAGGCAAAGTCATTTTCATAGATCATATCTTGTGGTGAGAGGGAATAATCATTTTACGTCTTTGTTTTTTTGTTAGCTATGTGACAGGGCATGACTAGGAGGGGAATTATTTTAGAAGGGACATGGTCAGACAAAGCCTCAGTGAGGGCAGTGTTTGAACTGAGATCACAATGCAGAAGAACCAGCTACCTGGGACTTGGGGAAGAAGGTCTCAGGCTGACTGAAGAACAGTTTACGCAAAGGGACAAAGGCAGGATACGCTCTAAGCTCAATCTGGAGAAAGTTTGCTGGCGGAGGGTGAAGGAAGGGTCTTGACCAGATGTGAGAAGAGTTCACATCTCATTCCTGGTGCGGTGGCAAGCTTTTGGGATTTTGTAGTAGGAGAGTAACATGAGGGGCCCTGAAGACTGTAACCATGAACTTGTTTCGTCGTCTTCAGGATAATCTTGGCCAGTATTGTCTGCTGTTTTCAGGTTCTTCTTTGTCCTGTTGGTTGCCTTCCTTTGTCTCTGAGTGCCTCTTAGGATGTGCTGCCCAAAACTGAGCAGAGATACCATGAGATACACATGAGCTCATCAGCCCATAGAACAGGAAGTGTGTCATTGTCTATAATCTGTGATCTAGACAATTCTTTTGTTTTTGTCCCCTTCCTCCTTTTGTTTTGTACATGAATTTATGGGAAGTCAGATCTTCATTTAGTGCTTCTGTATTGATTTGGACAGAGGGTGTTGCTAGGGAGACTAATTGTAGGATTATATATATCCCTGTGAATCTTGACGGGTTTTTTTTTTTTTTCATATTATCAACCTTATAAATGTTACAGGTGTTAGAAAATCTGTTATATATATATGTCTACATCTTAAAATTTAAATGAGGACAAATCTCTCTCCCTTGAATCAAGCTTCTTGACAGTCTAGATAAATGGCTTTAGAATTTCTTTACAATGACCCCAGCAACATTGTGACCCCATAGGAACATTACCATATATAATTGAAGCAAAAGTTTCATGTGACAGTGTTTTACATTACAACTATAATGCATTCTGATATTGTCCTGTTTTATTTTATTGAAAATAATGCTAGCTGCAACCTACTAAATTGGTTTTACAACTTATTAATTAGTAATGACCTGCAATTTGGAAAACACTGGTCTGTGTTTACAGTGCTTTTATGCTGTTCCATTTACTTAAAGACAGATTCCGATTTTTCTACCTACTCTTAGATATTCTCCTGAATTAGTCATTTACAGTGTTCGCTGTGTTTCTGGAGGTGGGTAATAACATGCATGGTATCTTTGTACAATTTGCAAATCATTCCTTTCCCTAAGATCCTTACACATATATGTGAGCTATAGATATGGATTATTCCCATTCCAGAATCAAAGAAATGGAAGCACAGAGAGATAAGTGGACTGTATAGCTAGAAGATAGTGAGTGGCCTGTGGCTTCCTAACTGTGGGCTTACTCTCCCAACAGTTTATTTTGTTCACCGTATCGGTACCTGGTGGCATTTTCTCCTACTCTATTAGTGTTTTCTTATTTGTTGTTATTTCCATCTGCAATTGCCTTAGTCTGCTCTGTACATTGCATAGGAACCCACATATGAAAGCAGAGTTTGCTCTCTCTCCTGGATGTCACTGCTCTTGATGCTCCAAGATTCAGAAATAAACAGGAAATAGAGCTCTAGGATATTGAAGTCTGTGTTCATAAGCATTCTGTCTACCAGCAACTTTGGCTCGTATTTCTAAGGAAGTGGCTCTTCTAAACTGAAAACTACAGTTGTGCCAAAGTCTGTGAAATAGGAACATGGCAATCAAGGTGTAGTTTTTCTCACGTCACAAAACACAGAATATACTTTTGGTACACTTACTTCTTAACTTACTCTAAAGCCTCTTTTCAGCAAATGTTCTGACTCAGAGGTAGCTTGCTAAGGGATCAAGTATCTTTACCTTTAAATATTGAAAAACATAGCAGAATACACAGAATAATTTTTATGTATTCCAAATATATGATTTTTAGTAAAATCATACCATACTACCCTTATTTCCTATAATAATGACCCAGAGGAATCCTCTCCTGTTATTAAATAGCAACAACAGTAACAACGAATATGTGTATAGCACTGATAATTTACAAGCAGTTTTAAAGCACATTTTCTCCTCTGTTCCTCAATATTCTAGAAGTAGGTAGAATGGCTGTTATAAATTAAGAAATTGAGGTCCTCTAATACTGAACCTGACTTCTACTCCTATACCACCCTAGAATTCCTGATCCTTACTTTATATAATTTGTCTTTTCTCATTAGGACTTCTTATTTTGTAATATGCTATGTAATTTTTTTATATAAATTTAAAAACATTAACGTTTTAACTTATTTTTGAGAGAGAAAGAAAAAGAGACAGAGTGTGAGCAGGGGAGTGGGAGGGGCAGAGAAAGAGGGAGACACTGAATCCGAAGCAGGCTCCAGGCTCTGAGGCTCGAACCCACCAACTGTGAGATCATGACCTGAGCCGAAGTTGGATACTTGACTAACTGAGTCACCCAGGAGCCCCTATAAAATTTTTTAAATGTTTATTTATTTTGAGAGAGAGCAAGCAAGCAGGGGAGGTGCGGGGGGGGGGGGGGAGGGAGAATCCCAAGCAGGCTCCATGCTGCCAGTGCAGAGCCCAATGTGGGGCTCAAACTCAAGAACCTTGAGATCATGACCTAAGCTGAAACCATGAGTCAGTTGCTTAACCAACTGAGCCACCCAGCCACCCCATCTAATATGATATATAACTTATTTGTTATGCTTCGTCCTTTTTGTCTCTGTCCTACAGCTAAAATTTAATCTTTATTAAGAAAGGGTTCTATGTGTTTTTGGTTTCCTGATGTATTCCAAACACCTAGAATACGGCATTGAACATAATAGATATTAAATATTGATTAAATGATGAATGGGCTTAGAGACTGGCTGCCCATCAAAGGATGAATTTAATTGAATGTATCAGTACATGTGGGTTAGATTATGTTGCAGTAAGGAGTAACACCAAAATCTCAGCTGGCCTGGCGCTAAAGCATATGATGTCTCATCACCCACTGTGGGCCTTGTGTGGCCCTCTCGGGCAGCTGCCCTCCTCCATGTAGTGACTTGTCATTTCAGGCAGCTTCAATCTCATGTTATCTTCCTATCAACATAGCTTTTTGTCAGCTCGTGAGGGTAAGGGAACATGGACAATCACGTACTGGCTCTTAACTAAATTCTTCTGCTTCATTGTAACACAAATTACAACCAATCTTGTTTTATTGCCCAAAACAAGTCTCGTGGCCTTACCTATCTCAAGGGAATCGGGTAGCATAATTCTCCCGTGTGGTCAGGAAGAGGAGAACCAGAAATAATACATAATAAATGTGAGCACTGTCCACGGCCGTGAGATAAAGCAAAAATTATCTGGTTTATTTTGTCTGTGGTTTGTTTTGTAGCCTTTCTCTACTTGTTTGTGTGTGTGTGTGGTGTGTGTGATATATTTGTTGCTACTGCAACTAAAGCATAATTGACTCTCAATGGGAATGGTGAATAGAGAAGTAGCCATATATAGGGAATTTTCGTCACTCTAAGAGCAGAGAGATTACTATAATGATTATGATTTTTTTTCAGAGAAATTATTTTTAAATTAGGAATAATTCATGAAACTCACCGTAGGATTGACCCCTCATGACTTTTCTCTTGATCAGTTAATCTGTAGTTATCCCTGATGGATGTGTTTGTGATAGAGACCTTATTTTGGTCAAAATAAAAAATTTATAATAAAAATTGTTACTTGCCAAGCTTCAAATACCAACTTGAATTAAGTGCCATGTAGCACATGAACTAATTTCTTTTGTACTACTCTAATTCAACATTGAGGTAGTTGTGATTACCTAAATTACAGTCATATCAATTAGTGAACAAACCAGATTTCATTTAAATTACGAAAGACCATATTTTATTCTTTCAGTCTTCTTAAGGTAAATGTATTGGCTTTTCCTACTTCCCCTGCCTTCCTAAAAAAACTTAGAAAACATACCTCATACCATCCCAAAATAACCCAGTGAGTTTTAAGGGGTCGAACAATTTTCAAACCATATACTTTGCTCCTTAGCCCCTCAGTACCTAGTGTAGTTCTTGGTGTGTAGTCGGTTCTCAGCACATTGAATGTTCCAGTCTCCCATGCAATGCATGGATCATTAACACATTTGTATTTGTTTTCTATTTCTGCCCTAACAAATTACCACAAATTTAGTGGTTTAAACTCTTTCTCCATCCTTACAGCCAACAACGGCAGGTAGAATTCCTCTCACACTTTGAATCTCTCCTGCCCCTTCCCTTGCATATCTTACTGATGGTTTAGGATAATCGGTCTGTTTTAAAATCTATAGCCTTACGTTTGCAGAGTCGCTTTTGCTGTGTAACATCTGATATACAGGTGTGACGCCAGAGGGCAAAGATTATGGGGGCCGGAATTCTGCTTACCACACACTATTTTAGTAGACTTCATGGAGAATCTTTTGTATCTTCCTCTAAAGACTGACGGATAGGATGAAGCTGTTTAAAAGTCAGAGGTTTAATGGAAGTTTGCATTGTTGAAATTAAGCACTTTCTTTTTTGGCAGATATTTTGACATCAAAATTTCACATTTTCATTATAGACTGTTATGGGTGTTTTATTGCACTGTGATGTACTTTTACTTTTAGGGAAGAATATACCATACTTGACATAATATAAATTTTGCAGACAAGTTCTATCATTACTATTAGTGTATTGGCAATTTTGTTTTGTTTGTTTTTTTTAGCAAAATTTTATTTAATCCTCAAGGGACTTCTCTCCTTAATACCAGTCCTGCTTCTTGAGTGGCTTACTCCATCATAGACTAGAATATAGGAGATAAAAAGTAATTTTAACAAAACTTAGTTAGAAAGGCCAATCTGCTCCAAAGGTATGTATAAGTAAATAAGGTTAGTTAGCTACCATTTAAGCAAACCTATTTGCTTCGGAGTTGCTTTTATTATTCACAGTGAAGTGTTTCCTGTCTGACTGCTGCAAAGGAGAAAAATGAGAATAATTAGATTAATAACGTTGCAATATGGCACTTTTTTACTTGCTTTCCTAATGACCCCCAGAAGAGAAAAAAGATGGAGAATTTTCTTTTTGCATGTACATGTGTGAATTTAGCTATTACATGAGTTTGTTGTATATCCTGAAAATGGCATAGATTAAAAAAAAAAAAAAGGTAACTAGAACTCTGATACTGATCCTTGTGCTATATAATATTTGAAACCCATTGCGGGGGAATTTTGTTGTTGTTGTTGTTGTTGTTGTTGTTAGGATTGTTTGAATTCCTCTTTACCTTCCACAAGGAGATAAATAGTTCTCAGATTTTGTGATGTTGCCAGAAGAGTAAATGCATGGCCATCCATCACTCAAGCCAGATACCAGAATTTTCACACTGGAGTCTCTTGAGTGCACAATTCATGTTCCCCACACTATTTCCAAGTGTGATATAGCTTCTGATTTCAGCTTGGAAAATTAGTGTTCTTGAGTCAGGCATTAAAACAGTTTCATTGTTGGTGCCAAGTGCCACCTGTGGTCACATACTGGTTTTTCCCACACCTTTCCCTAGCACCTCTCTGTGGATTTTCTTTGGCTTATCCCCCTTCATAGTTTGACGTGGTTTGGGGCCATAAAGGCAGCATATGTTCAGTCAGTGCTATAGGCTACTTTCACGGATTTATTTTTAGCATTCTGTCCTTTCTTGCCTGAAATAATGGCTCTGAGAAGAAGCTACTGTCTGATTTTAAGCTGCGTGGTTCACCTCTCAGTCACCGTAACAAGGATGTATTTGAAACAGTCAGAGCAGCTGTTAGAGCAGCGGAATTTCCACATGGAGCCCATTGAACCCAGACCCTGATTCCTGGCTTCTCATATGTACATGCTGACTTTTAGAAGGTTTCTCTACTTCTTTATTTGAAAATATACACTTTTCTGTTGTTGTTTTGTTTTGTTTTTATTTTTTAAGTTATATTTCACAGTGGTCAGTTTTAATGGAGTAACTTTATTTAAAAGCAAGTTTCAAATACCTGGTTTGAATTCCAAATCCACACCTTACCTATTTTGTGATCTTTGGCAAATTATGTGACCTCCCAATGCCTCCTCTCTAAAACAAGGTAACAGTAGTAATATCTCCTGAGACCACTTCATAATGATCCGCATGTCACCAGCGCATGAGCCCCGTGAGGGCAGGACTTAGTCTGTTTAGTTCTATCTCCCCAGCACCTAGAACAGTGTGTGCCTTATAGTAGGGACCCACTAAACATTTGGTAAAAGTTCAGCCAGATAATTCACATAACGCATTTACACAGTCCCTAGAGCAGGGTAACAATAACAATAACGTTTTCAGGGCCCCGGGGTGGCTCAGTCTGTTGAGCGTATGACTTAGGCTCAGGTCATCATCTTGTGGTTCCTGAGTTTGAGCCCCACCTCCAGCTCTGCACTGACAGCTCAGAACCTGGAGCCTGCTTCGGATTCTGTGTCTCCCTCTTCCCTCCCCTGCTCGCTCTCTCTCTCTCAAAAATAAACATTAAAAAATTAAAGAAAAAACAGTAACATTTTCTGAGTTTTTCTCCCTTAGCATTATTAAAGCTTTTAAATGTCATCAGTTGCACTTAAAAGATGACAAATTTTGGGGCGCCTGGGTGGCGCAGTCAGTTAAGCGTCCGACTTCAGCCAGGTCACGATCTCGCGGTCCGTGAGTTCGAGCCCCGCGTCAGGCTCTGGGCTGATGGCTCAGAGCCTGGAGCCTGTTTCCGATTCTGTGTCTCCCTCTCTCTCTGCCCCTCCCCCGTTCATGCTCTTTCTCTCTCTGTCCCAAAAATAAATAAACGTTGAAAAAAAAAATTAAAAAAAAAAAAGATGACAAATTTTATTTTAGAATTTTCTTTTGCAGAAGAAATACTACTCTACCACCCAGCCATTCTGTATTAACCGTAGATAATACTTACAATTAAATACATTTGGCCTCTCTCTGTTAAGTCTGCCAACATAGTTTCTGGGCTGATTTAAGATTATGAAGGAAAGAATGAAAATTAATTCTTATTCCCTGAAGTTGTGTCTATCTGTGTGTTTTTTTGAAATCAAACTGAGATATAAGATGATTAGGGTCCTTTTAATGTTCCCAACAAGAAAGGTTCAAAGCTTTCATTTCTGCAGTTTGCTTTAATTCTAAGAGAACATTTCTAAACTGAATTTGTTTGTTTGTACTCTCTGACTTAAAACACTCCACTCCACTTTCCTATGTAATAGCTTAAAGAAAAAAAGGACTATATTACTTTTTTCCATTTTACTTCCCATCTGGATTTTTGTTTTGTTTTGTTTTGTTTTGTTTTGTTTTTATGAGTGCTGCAGAATTCAGAGCAAAATGGTCTCACAAATCATCTCTTCTTTCTCATCACTGCATCTTAGAGGTGAGGGAAGTGAATAAAAAGAGAAGTTAGTTAAGTGTTCCTAGCTAGTTAGTGAGGTAAGATGTGAAATAGGTTTCCTGATCTTTGAATGGTTTTGCCCTTTGAATGGTTTTGTTTGTTTCAAACAAAACGAAATGGAAAAGAAAAAAAAATAGCAACCCAATCTAACCTATAAACAGATGCCTCAGTAGTTCTATTTTTTTCTCAATTCAAGTCTTTGCAGAAATTGTAGTACTAAATGTTGAAAAAATTCTGCATCTAACTTGTTCTGATAATATGGAAGTTATTAATTAATTTAGTCATATATTCCATAATAACATGTTAGCAGAATTTTTTGACTCTTAAGCATAATGTAGAACTTCTGAAAATCGGTCTTCATTTTGTTCAGGATAAATTGTAGAATGTATTTATTGTTAATAGAGTATATACAGTGTGAAGCTTTTCCCATCTTAATTTGTATTTGAATGATTATCTTAGTATATTTCAAAGATCCAATAGCGTTTTTAGTTGTTAGCAATTTTCCCCTAATATCAGCCTTTCTCTGTTACTGTTTGTTTTTTTTTTTTTATGACATTATCATCCGTTTCTTACTTTCACGTATGTCAGGAGGTTCAAATAAATATCTGCTATGGTAAGATATATTCCCATTTTATCTACAGCCATAAATTCTCAAAAGATTAGTAAAATTACACAACTTGCTGTCTCCGTGCGCCTCAACACACAGTAATTTGCATGATCGTTTTAATATCTAATCATATCATTCTATAACTCTCCCTTTTCTTGTACAGTTGTTAAGTCACAACATTCTTGAGGCAGTAGTAATAATAGACACAGCTGTTGTGGATTTTGTAAAAGGCTTTTAGGAAATAATTATATATCCATTAAATTTGAAATGTGGAAGACCTATCACTGCATGAAAATGTATTTCATATTTTCCTGAGCACTTAAATTTTTTGACCTCTCTGCTAGGTAGAGAGGAAGGATGAATCTGTTTATGTGATGGGGTGCAACCTCTCTGCTCAGTGTCAGTCAGTAGAAGAGCCTTGTCCAGGATGGAGGTGCACTTTAGGGAGCATGTAAGAGGGAGCAAGTGGAAATTCCCTCTTCTGCCGTGTTCAGCAGTTAATTATGATTTTATCCAATTAATAATTGTAGTGCAGGATACACACTTTCTCCTCTTCCTACATAATGACTCTTTTGGAGATGTGTCAATCAAAAGGTGAATAGCATCCTTAGATTTATATTTTAATATATTCAAGATCTGTATACCTGAAATATTAAAACGAAATCCACCTATTTAGCCTAAAGAAGTTTGTTATTTGTAATATGAAGAGGAATCAGTATCTAAGTTTGCAGTGTCAACCCAATACGTCACTTTTTGTAATGACCGTTAGCAGCTCACTCGAAAAGGCTTTTCTTCCCATTAAAATGTTTTACATTATAAGTTTAGCTCAGTCGAATACCCTCATCATTCTTTTTCTCTGCTTCCTTCACTTGTGGGTCGTCCGTGAGTTCAGTTGTGTTGCAGTCAAGGTGTTGTGCTGGGGCTAATCTCTGTAAAACGCTAGCATTTGTTCTTTTTCCCTATCATCAATCTTTCACACTCCTATCAAACCCCTAATGTATCAGCAGGTTTCCCAGAGCTACTGGTTAAAATTACCTTTGCTTTTGGTAAACTCTGAACCTTCAAGCCTCAGTGTTTTCAGTTGCCCCCTGTGGATTCCGTGAAGCCTCTCTCTGCACATTCCTCACTGCCACTCACTTGCTTTATGTCCTGAAACCAGGAGCCTGTGCAGAGCCCTCTTATTATTCCAAGTGTACCCACCACCCGTCCTTAGGTCGAGGGAGGGTGTAAATACCTCCAATAATCAGTGTCGCTTATGCAAGCTACAAGTGAAGGTGGTTGAAGCTCCCAAAGCTGGAGAGCTCGTGTTTATTTTACCCGGTAACAATTCAGATTGTTTAATCCTTGCTGTTTCTGAAAGTTTCTTAGCTTTTCTGACCCTGACAGACATTGGCAAACTTCCTTGCCTCAAAATAAGTACTACAGTTAAGTAGGTTATTTCTTAAGGTTTGTCTTAACTAATTTCATATTTGACTAGTTCATATTTTATTTAAATTTATTTTATCCTCCTATGGTCCTGTTCTTTTTTCATTTCTTTGCTTTCATAGAAACTACCCTTTCGTCCATTGTGACTAGGACCCTCCATTCTTAGTAAAAATGGATTCCAGTACAGATAGGATTCCTTGTGGATACGTAGTTCCTGACATTTGCACCTTCAGTGCAGTATAGTTTCCACACACAACTATTAGTTTGCAACCTTATTCTTTTGGAAAACCGACTCCTGCCTTTGAGAATGATACTTTGATTGTTGCTGTGGCTCTTCCAGTTGTCTCTGACTAAATACCCCCGCTCAGGACCGTGAGTTACAGTCTCATTAAGATTTACACTAACTGTCTGGGGAGTTCTTGAAAATTAACAGAAAAAGGGAAATGTCCTTCTCTCTGTGAGTAGCAGCATCTTTTTTGGTAGGTTTTGCCTCAAGCAAGTAAAATTCTAAAATCTCGTTCTCAAACTTTGGGTCTCTATTTGGCAAAAAAACCCCTTAGGCTAATGATTGTGAAGTAGCCATCTATATCTGAAATTGAAGATAGTCACTTTGAACGTCACTTAACTGTTTTACCTTTCAAAAAATAACTTACATGCCTTCGCTTACTTTTAAATGTTTAATAAATATTAATTTATTACATTATGATTTATAATGTTAGCATTTTGTAAAATGGCCATAAAAAGGGGAAACATGTATAAGCACATCAAAAGAAACAAAAATAAAAATTAGCTACAGTATCTTGTCTTTAAAAAAGTCTCAGTAGTAATAACTCAGATATTTTTCTAGGGATGTCCGTGACCTTTCACATATGTTATTGTGTAACCCTTTGATGCACAAAAGTCTGTTCTAATGTTTCAAAAGTGGTAGTAGGTAGGGTACTGAAGGGTAATGATTATATCATTCATAATTTTAAGAGCTACAACTGTGTTATAAGGAATGTTTATTAAAGTTAATGAGCATGATTTATTTATATACACTCTAAATTGTTATATATTAATGTTTATATTAAGTACATGATTATACCATCATGCTTGATTATTTGAGATATGCAAGCCGTATTTTTTTTTTAAATAAAGAAATGAAGCCAATGTGAATCACTTGAGTAGATTTTCTTGTTAGAATTCCTTGGTTTTACTTTAGTTATGCTCCCGAGAATCTCCCTGAATTGATCAAAAGGAAATAAAGTTCAACTCACTACACCCTTTTTAATATAGGATAGATGTTGCTGTGCTGTATAAGGGTCAGGGAGTAGAGGAAGTTAAAAAGTTTTAAGTATTCACAAAAACCATTTTCTGATTCTAATGAATTATTTTGGTGATATTTTTTAATCTAGAATTTTGTGTCTAAAATTTCTTACCACAGCTGCATCTTCATTTTTAGACTCCTCTTGTTTTGTTTGGTTTGCTTTTTGCAGTGGGTACACCTTATTACATGTCTCCAGAGAGAATCCATGAAAATGGATACAACTTCAAATCTGACATCTGGTCTCTTGGCTGTCTACTGTATGAGGTAAGTAATGTTGATAAATTCCATATATTGATGTATTTTAGTTACTATAATATATTTCCTCTATTCTTATACACTTATTTTATTTCTGAATGATGTTTAAGAATTAGCTTTTTAGTTACAAAAGGTTAATTCATTGACTTAGTAATTGTTTTTGTAACGGTAATTATACATTCTTGCACATTTATTTCCTCTAAGTATTTTTAAATTGTTTCCTTCTGGTGAGAATTTTATTTTGAAAAATATTTGTAATGTTAATGTAATGTTTTTCTGCATATCTTATGTATGAAAATGTACACCTGAACATCTGTAAAATAACTTGCTTATCCATGCATAGCAGGGGAAGTATAATGGAATGGATTTAAAACATGAAAGTATGGTGAATATCTTTTTCAGTACTCTTTCACTCTTACGCAGAGTAGTAATTCAGCTTTAAGGATAGTAGGTAAATAGATAATTTTTCTAGGTTATCACTTAATTTTGTTTCCATGAGTAAACAGTTGTATTGGTAAAGCTTAGTGAAATTCTCTCCTGTTCTACTGGTGATAATTTATGAAAGGAAAATGAGAATCATCTAGGTAGATCCTCTAGCAAATATTGCCATGCAGTGATTTGGATGGATAGAAAAAAAGCATACTATGAACACATTTTACATCCACATTATAGAGTAATGGTATGAAAAAGCACTCAAGACGAGTGACTTCTGTAAATTTATGTTTTAATCGAATGGTATAATTTTCCTAGTGACACAGGCTTTAAGTCAGAGCTCTTAATTAAAGGTTAGTCTACATCTAAGTAACTATTTTAATAAAATAAAATGAAGGAAAATAATACATGGAATCACTTTCATGTTTTAACGTATGTAAAAGAAATCTAAAGTGTATAGACAGAAGCCACTGTATTTCTTACTCTATATTTTGTGTTCCTGTCCTCCTGATTTAAATGAAATATATGATGAGATCATCTATTTTAATTGCCCACCTATTACTTGGAAGTAAAGCAGCAGAAGGTTTATTTTTTAAATGTGTATCATGATCTTTAATTATATATTATGGTTTACACTTTCAAATTTCCTTAATTTAAGGAACCTGAGATTATTTATTTTTTTCTTCCTACTAAAGTGATTAATGACCACTTTAAAGAATGTATTTTTAAATATTCTTAGGTAACATTCCTAGGATAATTTTTATTATGAAAAATTATGAATCAGTGATATGACAAAATATGTTCTTATGTATGCACTAGAGATTAAAAGAGATTATGCTCACTAATTTGATACAATGCTGAAAAGAATTGATTTTGATGATATTAAGTTGCTACAATGTTTAAATACCACTTTGTACATTTTTAAATATTTCATATTTGTTTAGGTAACGTTAGATTTCTTTATGTCATAATCTTATATTATCAAGGCATCATTTTCCTTTTAAACATCTAAAGGTAAACAACAAATTGGTTTGCACTAACGATGAAATTTAGCAATGAAAGAGAAAAAGTTCAATTAAGGTAATATAGGTTTTTTGAGAAGTTCGTCTGATTCTTTTAGGGTCACTAGACTCTTATATCAAAACTGAAATAATTCTTCACATTCTGGATTTGCTTTGAGAGGCAGTGTCTCATTTTTATGTATTTTTAAAATGATCACCAAAATAGAAATGATTTCTTTGGACACTCCTACATCCATGAGTTTTATGTGTTATGGACGATTTTGAGTTAAAAGTATTTATCATGGTAATGATAGTTCTCATCTCAGTAAATTTTCTCAGTTCCTCTGTGCAACTCATGTGGAAAGGACTAAAATTTTTCTAAAGATTTAATTTACCTTTATGTTCTGTCTCCTTCCAGTTATGTTTCCATATAATGTTAATAGAAATACCCAGCAATTAATCTTTCAAAAATTGGCCACAACCTCTCTCAGACATTTTATATTATATCCCACTAAGAATTTACTCTTAACAATGAAGGAGCAGGAAGCTTTTTTGAAAACGTATTTTAAACTCAGAAAATTAGACTTTCAAATATTCCTGAAACCTCAAAAAAAAAAAAAAAAAAACTAGCAGTACAGTTTTAATTGATATGCAACAAAGTAGACTTTACTAATTAAAATCAAGATGCTGTGCTTTTGCTACATGGACCTTTACATGGAAAAGTAGGTTTTACACATTTCCTTTATTGTTCAGTGCAGCAATTGCATCCTTCTAGGGTTGTAGGTTGGTGGCTTACAGTTCAAAAAAAAAGAGAGCTGCCACCAGCCCCGAAGACAGACAGTGGGCTTTCGTCCCTCCGACACCCCCAGAATACTAATCAGGAAAGTCAGACCCTGGAGGTCAGGGAGCAAGTCAATCATTCTAGCGATCGTCTCAGTGTGGAGGATCAAATTAGCCTGAAAAATTCAGCTGCTGGGAGGAGAGGGCGAGCAGCTGTCAGGGGCAGCATCGAGATGCACTAATGAACCAGATGAATAGTGCAAAAGCTTGAAAATAAAAACAGGACAGTTGACATTTTTCATCTGTCAAAGCAGGAGATGCATGAAAATATACTATTCCTGTTTTAACTCCTTAGGGGACATTCAGATTTTTTTTTTTTTTCTTAACACTGCAGTATTGAGACAAAAGTGCTGTAATGAACTCCTAACAGAGGATAATGAATATATGTACATTTACGTAGGGTTTTTGCAAACGTGGAAAGACTATAGTTTATATATACGGTGTATTTTTTTCTAAGGTGGCATTTATAATTCTCTATCATAAAGTGTCCTTGCATTTTAAACCAAACCAGAAAACGTGATCATTCTTGATAGCGCCTCTTCGAGAAATTTCCTCTCAGATGGAGGGTTTTATATGTTTAGGGCCATTCGTATTGTTTTTACTTTTTTCTCCTCATGTGGAACAACCTTTCCTGAGGTGGTTTCGTATGGGTTTATGTAAGTTTTATATAAAATGCAGGCTGGGTAAAACTGTGTCAAGCTACTTTGCAGGTTTGATTTCCAGTGCCGTCCCCTCCTCGTTTAAGGCTGCGAAGGAGTTAAAGCTCTGTCTGGAGCACCAGAAGACAGATGAGAGCCATTTTCAGCTTGTCCTGTCCCCACTGACGCTCACTGAGTAGCACAGCATGGACTAGCGTGTTTCACACACACTCTGCCTGTCTGGGGAATGTACACATTGTCCTTCCAAAATCAAACTTATTAGCACATGTAGAAAAGGGTGACTGACTTTGGGGCAGCCTCGCACTCCGTGTTGTATTCTTGCTGCTGCGGTTCAAAGATTTAGAAGGTTTTGAACAGGATGCGAACATTTTAAATTGAATTTTTTAGTTTGTAACCCTGCTTACCACAGTACTTGCTTGCACTTTAAATGTCAACTTAGAACCTTGTCTGAAAATAAATTTAAATCCAATAATGTCTTTTTCAAAGTTGATCATTCTTTGAGTCTTTTTTTTTTTTTTTTTCTGGATAGAAATCTCATTTGGATGCCTTGAAGGAGCCACTATGACTCAGAGAGCTTTTGAACATATTTAGTATTTTTGAGACATTATCGAAAGAAAAGAAGTTCTAGTTCATTGTAAACTACTTGAGAATCAGTTATAACATTCAGATTGGAAGGCATTGTTTTTCTTCTCAGAATAATCCTTCCCTACAGAAACTGTCATGCAGGATGAAATGCTGTACATTCTACTCCCCAAACCATTGCTTAGATTATAATTCATTTTCAATTTCAGTTTCATTTTTGTGATATTTTGACCATTGCATGGTTGTTATATACCACTGAGGTCTGTTTAGTCATGAGATGGATTGGTCGTTTTTTATAGCATTATATTTACAAAGCGTTTTAAGTTTATGTTCTTTTTCTCAATACTGGGGTATGTCATATATGTATGTATGGGTGTGGTGTGTGTGTGTGTGTGTGTGTGTGTGTGTGTGTGTATAAGTACACACACATACACTAACCATTTCTCCCTTAAGGGATTTTAAATGTTGACAAAAATAACCAAAAATTGTAATAAGATTTATAGAACTTACTCGATAATTCTCAGAAAGGAATATTCATAAAATCTAAATGCCCAAATAACTTTATTGAAAGTATTTGTAGCTGTTTCTACCCCTGTGCAATATACTCGATGAAATCTCATTTAAAAGTTACCATATAACTATATCAGTTTCATTGGGAGCATTTTACAGATGGCTGCATTACAGAGTCCTTTCTATGGTGACAAAATGAATTTGTACTCGCTGTGTAAGAAGATAGAACAGTGTGACTACCCACCTCTTCCTTCAGATCACTATTCAGAGGAAGTAAGTCATTTTTCAGTCCATGTGTTTGTCTGCTGTTCATTTCGCTAACGTTCGCATTTTATTAAGAAAAAAAAAATTTTTTTTAATCCAGAAACACAAATGACAAGTATGGTGGCAGAAATTGCACCTTTCATTCTGTTTTCCTTCTCTTGGAGACTTACTGTTTAAAGGGTTGACTCTGCAGTTCCTAAAGTGGAGTAGAACACAGCACAGCATGTGGTGTGAAATTGGTCAGTTCTTAGGTGTGATGAGAAGGGTAGCTGACTTTGCAGCATACTGAACACGGCAAAGGGCAGAATCTGTGCTCAAACCCCGGCTCTCGTTGACCAGCATGGCTGGTGCCTTCTTCACAAGGCAACTGGTCACTCTCACAGTCTCAGACCAACAGTTACAACTTTCCATTTTGGCAGAACTTCCTCTCATCCATGTTTTCCACAATTTGAAGCATACATCATTTAGCTTTACGTGTCTCTACCTTGTTCTTTCAGAGTTACCCTCCCTCCTTCGACCATATCTAACCTGTCATTGCCTCACTGTCGCCATCAAATCCCTGTGGGAAATGTTTTGAGGTTGTCATTAGCAGACATGGTAAAATGTATATTGGGTGGGATTGAAAATTTTAGGAAACTTTACTGTATTAAAATCTGAGGCTGAATCCTTGTCTTGCTTTGGTGGTTCATCGAAGTAAGTTGCTTTGGCTCTACCCAACATACAGTTTTTTTTTTATTGAACAAAACCTCTCCTATTTTAGCCCAGTACGTTTTGCCAGTATTTAAGGAGGAGATAGGCAGAACAGCAATATCTTGGGTAAACTAAATGTGTTCACATACTCTTTTTGGAAAGCTTACTGGGGAACATACCCAGAGAAAACACTGTCTTGAGTTAGGACATCTCACCCTCTCATGAGCAACAGATTTTTTGCCCAAGGGAAATGGCAAGGAGCAAAGGAAAATATAAAACAATTATAACATTCACTTATTAGGTAGTCTTGTCACTCTATCTTGAAATGAATAGCAATCGGTTTTAGTTTTATAGAAGGAAAATTGAGTCAGTGTAACTTGAATAATAAATCTCTCTAAAGAATTTTTAGCATGTGGAAAGCATTTGAGGGCCTAGAATGCTGTAAGTACCTTTTTTCCCTGTGGTTTTGATACTAATAATCACTTGATGCCTGGTGTTGTTGTTGTTGTTGTTGTTGTTTGTTTGTTTCATAGCCTTTGTATTGCGGTAATTAAAAATAAACTCTGATAAGGCAAGGATGATGATTGAGAAGTATTACCTTTATTTGATGTTAATGCTATTATGTTAGCCATTTTTAATTACTATTTTGGGTATGGAATATAAATATGGCATTTCACAAAACCAACTTCAGAATGATAGGCCTGGAAATACAGTAGGGTGTGAACAATAATGCAAAATGATGGCAAGAATGTCAGGGGCCGTTCTTTGTTGTGTCATTCATGCTGTCTTCTTTTTTCCATGAAGCGCATGAATATTTCACATATCTGCATCCTCATCCCCTATTCTTCTTGACTAATTTTCAGACTGTCTGAATTTGCATTTCACATGGTAGCTGATTAGGAGATGCGGAGTGCAGCAGTGAAGCCTCAGCAGGCGGTTACCATGGTGACCTTCAGCAGGATTTTAATGATGATACCACTAGTGGTTCGTTGAAGTCGGCCTGCCTGCAGGGCTACCTCACCGCAGCTAAGTGTGAAGTTGGATATGCGGATTCTCAGCCAAGGGGCAGATATCAAAGTCTGGCCCAGATAGAAGGTCTCAGAGTTGGGAAGGGAAAACAGATTCCACTTTTTAGCTCACCCTATATAGTCACCAGTTTCGAAAAGAGATATAAAGCGAAACATGTTGTATGGGGTACTTTCCAAAGAAGACAGTACAGTTTCTTATGTTGGTAAAATCTGTCGTGATGCTGTGGTGAAATAGAAGGCTATTAAACTAGGTAAACATGGAAACGAATTCTTACTAAAGAAATGAGGTACGAAAAATACAGACTAATAATGTTAATCGAATCTTTTCAGTTATGTGGAAAAGTTCTCAGAACAAGAGCTTTGAAATGCAGATGTGCTAATAAATATTTTCTCTCCTTAAATAGGAACTCTGTTTGTAACATAATTACTCAGAATTTATGGTAGCAAAAAACCTGAGCAGCTTTGATGCTGTGATACTTTAGTGGGATCTCAAATATTTCCTTATATAGTAGGCTTTTTAGATCTCTTAAAAGTTCAAATTGCCATTTCATTTTTTAGCATGAAGAATGAAAAGTAAAGCATAAAGTTTCTAAATGACCAACTCTTAATTAAAGGACCAGTTCGCTAAGTGTCCATTCTACAGCTAAATCGGTAGCAGGCTCTGTAACTGTCTGAAAAATAAAAAAAAAAATTAAGCAAATTAATTTCCCACTAAATGCCTATTAGGAAGCTTATCAAATTGATTTTAGCTACTGCTACATTATTAAGGCTGCAGCCCAAAGAGGTTTTGAAGGGAGAATTTCATGAAAATAGTAGCTGTGCCCACTACCAGCCTTGATCAATAGGAATAAGGAACTCTATAAGATTTGTTTCTAGCTGTAGTCATTCCAGTTAGAAGAACTCGGAGTTTAAAAGCTTGGGGTGTTTTTTATTTCTTATATTCAAGCATTACAAACCAAAAATGAGAAATAGTGTCCTTTGGAAAAATAAGCCCGGGTGCCAAATCTTTCCTTTTGAATGATACTGTTATCATTATGTACAAATGATTAGGACTATAGATTGAAATATGTCAGCTGTACATGAATGATATTGGGATGTGTATATTTTATAGCTTAGTAAAACATTTTTGTTTATAGCAAACAGTAGCTTTTGGTGTTCAGTGCTCTTTCTTTTTCTAGTAATGGTCTCATTCGTGTATCCCTGGCAAACTACTGTATTTAAAACCATAAAAATCTTGAGTTGAAAAGATAGATATTTTTCCTTAGATATCTCTTAGGTTTAATTAAACTTGGGATTGTTGGTGTTGTGTAATTAACATCCGTGAAGTTAAAATGTATTGAACATTTACTATATACAAGGAATTATGACTCAAAAGCGCCCTTATAATCTGATCCTGGCTTATCTATCCAGACTACTGATCACAGGATACTCTCTTCTTTCCCTAACTGTCCCAGTGCAGGTTATCCTCAAAGGTCCATGAATTTCCACGATTTTATGGATGCCGTTTCCTCTTTCTGAAATCTCCCTTCCCCTGTTCTTTACCAGGCTAACTTACCTCTTTGAAGCAAAGCTTGGGCATCCTCTCCCGCACTAAGTTTCCCTGCTCCCCTTTCTTCTCTCCCCATACCCTCCTCCCTTGGCAATACACCGCATGGCAGTCCTTTCTTTGCACACAGCCCCCACCTCCCACCCCCAGACTGTCTAGCTCCTGCTCCTGAGTACAGTAACTGCTTTTTATCTGTATCTCTAGGGCTTGGCATATTAAAAAGGTTCAGCCATTGATTGATGGAATGAGGAAATGAAAGAGTGAGATTAAAGGAATAAATGAAAAAATAAGTAAATGCACCAATTATTTGACAATTGGATGAATGAAAAAACTTCTCCAAAGCACTTTCTTTCCATACAGTAAGGCAGACAATTACTCAAAAGACAGGCCAGAATCTATGATTATTTTATTGATATCACCCACCATATGATTTTTTCATTCTTATCAACAAACAGCATCATTTCTGGAAATGCCCAGTGTCCATTTATTGGAAAATAAGACAAACAGATTTTTTTTTTCCTTCCATTTCAGTATTTAATTTCTTTGAGAGTTACAGGAGTGGTCATCAAAACTAAGCATTTTCACTGTTCTCTCAGTTATCTCATGACTCGTAAGTTGAAAAACAACAGCAAATAGTTATATTGACAGTTATTTACAAAGTGTAAAATGTGAGTCTAGGCTGAGTTCTTTTTAGCCAATACATTTTTTGAAAATCCGTAGCATTAATGTCATGCAGAATGGAAATTCTGTCTCTTTCAATACTTTTTGTTTATTGTAAAAAATTCTTAATTAACTAGAGAAGACATGGCAAAGACTGAACAGAATTGTACCTTGGCAGTTGCTTTTGGGAAGCTTGTCATCATTTTAGGTTTGAACAGATAAGTTTGGAAGGAAGTTCTGGGAAGTTGAGTCAAGGGTTTGCAGACAAAAGTGAAAAATGGAAATAAATAGGGAGAATAAAGGTGACCTTGGTTTGAGAAAGTAGAAATTAAACTCAGGATTTGAAAAAACAATGCTTTGTGCAAAAACAAATTTAAACACCTATATAGAGCATGGGTGAGAGGGTTGAAACTTCCTGAATGAAATCAGCTGTATTGTAGCAGCACTTGTCCATCTGTGCTGACTGCCAGAGCAGATATTTACCAGCTTCCTGGTCATTTCAAGGTCATTGTAAATAAAAATGTTCTACTTTTGTAGAACACAGTATCTGTCAGTATCTGTGGTTATCTTCTAATTACATTTTTGAAAACTTGCTAACTCAGTAGGGCTCCTTTTTTTTTATTTTTATTTTTTTAATATTTATTTATTTTTGAGAGACAGAGGCAGAGCATGAGCAGGGGAGGGGGAGAGAGAGAGAGAGAGAGATACAGAGTCTGAAGCAGGCTCCAGGCTCTGAGCTGTGTGGTAGCACAGAGCCCAACGCAGGGCTCGAACTCATGAACTGCAAGAGCGTGACCTGAGCTGACGTCGGAAGCTCAACCAACTGAGCAACCCAGGCGCCCGGGGCTTCTTCTTTTTATACACGGAGAAACCAAAATATAATTTTGGAAATGCAATTATTGAACCCGTAATCAGTTTTCAGATCATTGAATGCTTCTCTTGTTCATTAAACGTGTTTGTTTTGCCACTTTATGTCTCCAGCTCACAGATAGAAAGGTGTCCGTTCTTATTTAAAATCAGTGAATGGGACTCTACTTCTCAAGTATGCAATTATCTTCTAAAATACCAACCTAAAAGATCACATCCAATCAGAGAATTAATGGAGAATGAATGAATGCTCATAGACTTTTACCTCATAAATAACAAACTTCCTTTTTTACTTTAACCTCCATTCCAGTGCCCCTCCTTTTTTTTTTTTTTTTTTTTTTTTAAAGAGAAATGGAGGGTAGGAGGAGGGGGTATTCCTCTGCCTTTCTGCCTTCCCAGGAATAGTTTACCCTGCTTTACTTAAATGCGTGAAGAATTTCCAGCACCATTTTTGTTATTCTTGAGACAAGCATTGATTTTTCCCGGGTATTTAAAATATAAAGATTAAAAAGTACAGTGCTTTTTCTATGTGTGATTATGTATACATAACAATAATAAAATATTTAGTTGAACTGAACTGATTTCAGATATTTATAGGTTCTTGTAGAGTATAAATATATTTACACGGCTTTAAACAAAATTGGAATAGTGATTTTTTTTTTCAACTGAGAAATCACCATTTTTTTTTTAAGCCATGTAAGAACTTTCCTGTTAAAGAAATAAAGGCAGTGACATTCTTCCCATTTCACATATGAGCAAATAGAGAGCCAGGTAGTGTCAGAGCCACGACCCGACCAGGCGCTGTTGTGCCTCTGCCTCATGGCATCCCACTGCGCGTGCTACAAGGTCACGCAGCCTGAAGTAAACTCTCGGGTGTTGTGTGAGCAAGCGCTTCATGTTTTCCTTCCATTTTTTCATCTTCCTTTTCTCTATTTTCACCCACCATATTGATCTGGAATCTCCTTTCCTCTGCCTTGTGGTAACCAGGTGGGGGGAGGGGCAGGGCGTCATGTAATGAACGAATGAGGAAGCTATTTGCGGAAGGATAGCATTCTTTTTACATATTAGAGTTTGTGGAAACTACACAAGTAAGATACCAGATACATGGGTCCATAATCTACCAACCAAAAAGTGTTACAGTTTGTCACAATTTTGCTGATAAGAGAAAGTTTATTTTCCAAAGAGTTACCCTTTAAGGGTGAGTGTTAAATGAACACCTTAAAAATTATAACTGAAGTTTTTCACCTAACATATATAAATAACTTCTGTTTGTATTATATTTAAATTCAGAATATGCTTAAAGAAGCTCATTTTGAAGTTTGAGTCCATAACAAAAACATGACCTTTGTTTCAGTCATAAAAGAGCTGCTGCTTTGTGTATATAAGGCAAAAAAAAGATGAGAGTCTCAGGGACAGATTATTTTCACATACTTAGAAGTTAAACTAAGTTTATAAAACTTTTTTATTCATTGGAGCAGTCTACATAGTTTAGTTTTATAGTTGCCAGATTCACAACCTTTAATAGAACCCTGGAGTTGTTAGTCAAAATTAACCCATGTTACTTAAATTTGTGCTGGAGGAAACTTCCTAATACATGATCCCAGGAATATTTACATGAGAGACATTAAATTAAATGGCACAATAAATGTTTGGAGCTAAATCTGCTTTCACGGATATCTCTGTACTCCTTATAATCATGTCATCCAATGCTAAGTGAGATGAGACTATTTATAATAATAAATATATAACTGTGCCATTATTTATTAAGATTAACTTAACATTCAGTGTTATCTCAAACACTGTTAATAATGTTTGATTTTCCATCTTAAAAAATGGGTTCAGTGAGTTAGCTGTTCTCATCATTTATAATACCAGTTGACCACCTTAGTTAGAGTTGCCATATAAGATTAGATCTTTAAGCTTTGAATGTTCCATTTTTGTTTAAAAAATATATTTAAGTAGGCCCTTTGTTCACTTATGCTTCAGAAGTGACACGGGGGACTTGCTCCTTAAAGACATGAATCCAAAACGGTGCCCTATATTTCACATCTCCTGTGGGATCCTATAAAACCGTGTAACTTTCTGTAAGACTTTCACAGTTTTCAAAAGACACACTGAATGATCTTCAGTTGTGAAATATAGACATTACATTACCTTATATCTGTGTAAGATTGCTTTCTTTTCCTTTCTCCCTCTACCCCCAAGTCAATCACTGGTGACGCTTTGGTGTACAAGTTGGGTACGCCTAATCATTTTGTATAAATATCTAAAGCTCCGAAATATAGTGTACTTTAATGTATTAGACCCACTTTGGGGTGCTAAAATGTGTCCTTGGGTAGATGGAAATTGGGTATATCTGGGAGGCTGATATAACATAATTGGTCTCAGAGGGATTAAGATGGGGGTGAAAAAGAAACAGTACCAATAGCACCAGTCTTTATTATTCTATTGAGAATTGTGTTAGTGACCTAAAGCTATAATGCACAAAGAGCCCTATTGTTATTACCTGTACGTGACTGAACTTGATATGTAATTGGGTTATCGCCCTGCTAACAATGACTGTTAGCACTCTCTTCTTTTAAATATTTCTGGTACTAACCCATATGCTTTGATATTTCTTTGGAAATATATAAATCAATATATATTGGTATTTTCTCCACTTTATTGAAAACAAATATTCATTAATTTCCATATAACTTTGTGATTTCATAATCCTTTAGAAATGTCATAGAGAATTGATTTTATTTTTGCTCTATATGCTTTTACTCATTTAAATATTTCTGTATTGCTTTTTAAATTTCCCTTAAGCATCTGAATTAAACAGTTTTCCTTCTGATTTTGTAAGGCTTTTTGTGTAATCCGACCTCTCTTATTTTTAACGTGTTATATAAAACAATTTTTTAAAAAGTACAATTTTTTACAAACGTGTTAATACAAACTAAAGAAATTTTTGACATAGCCTAAACCACAAAAAGTTTCTTTACTTACCCCTATTTATTTTTTTCAAAGTTGTAATATCTGCTGATTTTGGCATTATTTCTATAATTTAAAGGAATAAATGGAAAGGTAACTCCCTCAGATGAAACACAAAAATTTTTTGAGCAAGTTGCCTAATGTTATTAGAAATTGAAGCCTGACACACAAGAATATATATAAAATTCTTAAAGTTACTGTAGGAATGTATGTTTCCTTGAACATGGTTAATGGTATTGTACTTAGGACTTTTGCAAAATATTAGATAAATGTTAAAGATTTTTACCTTCTTTTCTTCCAGAGGTTTATAGGAACTTTTTAAAAAGTGTAAAGACTAACATTGAGGGAAACCTCTAAGATAGTTATTTCATTTTGATTATTTAATGTCTGACTTTCTGAGAGAAAACTTATTAGAGAGATTTTTTTATAATTCATCAGTTACTATGTAAATTTATAATCTGGCATAAAAAATCCCATGTTAAAATTCAAGTACATTTTTTTTGTTGTTTGGAAGGAGTTATTGTCACTTTAATGCATGAGTAGGATTAGAAATAACATTAAGGGGCACCCGAGTGGCTCGGTTGAGCATTCCAACTCTTGATTTTGGCTCAGGTCATGATCCCAGGGTCGTGGGATTGAGCCCCACATAGGGCTCCACTCTCAGCATAGAGTCTGCTTAAGAGTCTCTCTTTCTCTCCCTTTGCCCCTCTCCCCCACTCACGCTCTCTCTCTCTCTCTCTAGAAAATAATAAAAAAAAGAACATTAAAATTGTCACACTAATCATAATACTAATCCTAACACTTTTTGTCATCATTTAAATGTATCTCTCATGGATAAAGTAGGCCTGTATCTCATTGCAAGTTTTTAGAGCCCTAGAAAAAATTGGGGGGGTTGCTTTTTGATTAGAGTTGGCCTATGAAATATGAGGACATATTTGTTGATTTAGAAACTAAATGAGCCAGTTTTAGAGCTAGCATCTTTTTGAGAATCAAATAGTCTAAAACCATCTTTGTCTATCTGGTAGGTCTCCCGCCTTTGTGCAAAGGTGGCCATGAGGGAACCTGCACATTAAGATTTTTCTCAAGCAGTATATATAACACAGTAACTTTAAAAGCCTGGGTTCTGAAGCTAGACTACTTCAGTTCAAATCCAGGCTGTGCTCCTTACTGCCTTTGTGACCTTCCTCTGTAAAATGTCATAGTAGCGCCCACCCCATGGAGTTGTTAGGAAGACTGAATCGTTGAGCCGTGTAAAAATGTATAGGATAGTGCCTGATTCATGAGAACAGAGTTATGGGGACTGAATTGTTAAGCTTTGTAAAAATGTATAGGATAGTGCCTGATTCATGAGAATAGAGTTGTTATGAAGACTGAATTGTTAAGCTTTGTAAAAATGTATAGGATAGTGCCTGATTCATGAGAGGAACTCAATATATATCAGATTTTAGGAAATGGTTTTCTCTCCACTCTGATACTGGAAAATAAGCACATAGTTGAAACCCCAGAGAGAGCATATAGAGATCTTTTGATCTGAAAATGTTCAAGGGAACTATATTCCAGTTTTTCACTGAAAACCTAGAAAAAATAACTACTAGTTGTATGGAGCATCTATTATCTAAGTAACATGACCTCTAGATGTGTTGACTGGCTGCAGGAAGTGAAGCAACGAGTAACCAAATGAACCTGATCTGAGTAGTTATTGAACAACTTAAAATTAGAAACTATCTGGCAAAGGTAAGAGTTTTTCCTCTTCCTCTACTGAATGACTTTTAACCTCTTTCTGTTGTCTCCTAATGTTATTCCTTCCTGGTTTCTAACATGTAGGTGACAGTTTTATCCTCCTAGCCATTATTATAGCAGAGGCACAAATAACTCTACCATGTTAAGAGTCACACTGTACTCTCGTATACATTTGAAAGAAGACAGGATGAGATGTGTCCTTATTTATATAACTTGAATTGTTATCTGGTATGACAAGACAATCCATAGATCCATAAATTTGTATTTTTAAACCAAATTATTAAAGGTATAAAACTTAGTCTATGGCTATTTGTAACATGAAAGTAAGTTTTACATTGTGATTTTTTTCCCATTACATTGCCAAATGACTGTTGTAACTGATTTTTCCTCCACTGCGTTAACAAGTCTATTCAGAACAACCAGTGCCTTTAGAACAACCGGTAGTTATCTCACATATATCCAGGAAAACTTGCACCCAGTTAAGAATTCAGACCTATGTAAATCTCCCATTTTGTGTTACAAACCATCTTTTTTTTTTTTTCAAAAAGAATTTTTGATAACTTACAATAAAAGACATAACTTACCAAGTTATTAAAATAGAAATGGAAGTATAAATTCAGAACCAAGGATGGAAGGGAATGTAAACACACCTAACGTAATGGCCAACAATAGTTGTGTGCTTGAGCTGCCCATCTAGTTATTGCTTCCCTTCTGTCAGGGCTCAAAGGGAAACCGCAGATTATTTCTGTTTTCAAGTTACCAGTTACCCAGAGAAGCCAATGTTCTCTTCCACTAGATTATAATAGAAGTATCTCCTATAAGGATCTATGAGTAATGCACCAGGCAGTGTCTTTAGTAGCAATTATACAGACAATACCTGTGTGATGTTTGATAAAAGCCAAAAGCAAGCATTAAAGCATGGTTTTGGAAAGGTGATTTGGCGTTGGGATAAACCAATGAGTTCCCCGATGCAGCCTCCTGGTGGTTTAATTTGATTAAGGAATAGAGTTTGGTTTATCCAAAGTTATAAAGGTGAATTTTATCCCTTTCAAGGCCTTCCCTAAATTTTCACTTTCTTAACAAGTGTCTGATAGGAGCTGTGTAGCACAACTTTCAGGACTCTTTGAACGTTCAAGTTTTTCAATATTCAGTACACCGTTAATATTCTTTGCCAAGAACCTAGAGTGATGGATTCTAGTCTGCTGATTTGCTTAAGGGAAAACAAAAAGCCAGTCAGCTTTGACCCCCTCAGTTATAGCTGAGGTGTCTCACCACTGTGTTCATTGGATGGAAGTCAGACCAACCCCTGAGAATCTGAATGAAGTTCCTGAGATTCTACCTTCTCTACTCTATGGTGGCCGCCATAGAACTGGTATTTCCTATCAGTACCTGGTAACTAACCTCTCTTGATTGGAACTCAGATAATATCTCAAACCAAGTGATATCCCTCTGTAGTGCTAATGATTTGAAATTTAACCAGTTGGTAAGTGTTACTGAGAGATCATTATGCATGCAAAGCTATATTAGGCATCATGAAGAATTCAAACCAAAAGGCCAACTTAGATAAAAGTAAGCAAGCTCTCAACAATGGCGACAAAGGCCTGCATTAAAAATCACATGACTCGGGCTCCAGTTCAGGTTTGACCATTAATTTTTTTAACTGGTTCTTAGTTTCTTCCCTCTGTAAATTGAGATTGTTATGAGAGATTACAATACTTTAAAAGGATATGGAAGATTTTGTAAAATAGTAAATCCTATATAAATAAAGGATTTTTTAAAATTCAGAAAGATACCTGCCCTTAAATAAAACTAAAGTAACACATGAGTATTTAAGAGAACCACACAGTGCAAAATTATGCTCAGTATAGGTTAATACCTCTCACTAAGGCTATCTCCTTCATCTTCATAATCCTGATATGGGTAGAGTCATAAAAATTGTTTTATATATATGTATATTTTATATATATATAGATTTATATATATAAATTTATATATATTTATATATATAATTCAGTTATCTAGGTATAGATACAGAATTAAGCCCCGAATTCAGAAATTCACAGTTCTACCCAAATCTCAATATGTCGGGATCTCAGAAGTAATACCTTCAAAATTTACTGTCCCTGTTGCCCCCTCGAAGCCACTCTTCCTTCTCTGTTACCTACTTCTGTTAGTGAAGACACTGTCCTTTCACATACCCTGGTGAGAACTTCTGATGAACAATATTTCTTGCCTGAAATCTTAGAGAAACTTGATTGAACATTCTGCTGGCATTGCTCTCTTTTTGTTCTTTGACTATTCCAAGAAAATACGAACCGAAGCACAGCTTTATTGATCTCTCCCTCCTGGCTTAAGTACTGACTTCCTGTTGCCTATATCAATAGATTCTAAACTCCTTAAGCCTTTCCTTTTTTTAGCCTCCGTTTATCATTTCATCCCTGTTGCTTGCTCCCCAATCATTCAGAAGTACTTGCTATTGCTTTCATATACCTTACACTTTCTTTAGCTCAGCACCTTTGTTTATTCTGTTCCCTCTGCTTAGACTCTTCCCTGCCCTTTTGTATATCAAAATTACATTCACGCTTCACACCTTAGCTCAGTTGCCATGACCACAAAACCTTTTCATTTTCCTTCACTCAGAAGTTCCCCATTCATTCTGTCATTTACATGTCAGCACTTACTGTTCATCTAATATCCATTCTCCAGGCCTTTTCAGTTTAATAGGAGGACACAGATACTAAATGAAGTACAATAAAGGGTTGTAAAGGCTTTAATAAAACCACATGAGCACCTGAAACTAATGTAATGTTAATGTCAACTATACCTCAAAAAAAATATGTGGAGGGTATGATGGAGGACAAAGAGAATATTAAGTTCTGCATGCCAATAAGTGCGTTTAGGGAAGGCTTCAGAGAATGAGTAGGTGGTAGGCAAGCAAGTAGGGGGATTTTGAGGGAGGCTTTTTTTTTTTTTTTTTTTAATTTTTTTTTTTTTAACATTTATTTATTTTTGAGACAGAGAGAGACAGAGAATGAACAGGGGAGGGGCAGAGAGAGAGGGAGACACAGAATCTGAAACAGGCTCCAGGCTCTGAGCTGTCAGCACAGAGCCCGACGCGGGGCTCGAACTCACGGACCGTGAGATCATGACCTGAGCTGAAGTCGGATGCTTAACCAACCAAGCCACCCAGGCGCCCCAAGGGAGGCTTTATAATAAGCAGCAAAGCAACATACAGAGATTCAGGGCATAAAACAGTTTGATGAACACAGAACTGTGAGTGCTTTGTTATGGTTAGAGTGTAGTGTGGGGCTGGAGGGAGGAGGGGTTTGGGGCTAAATATAAAGCTGGAAAGGTAGGCAAGAGCCAAATGTTAGTAGCCTATAATATACCATGCTAATGGTTAGACTTTCTAAAGGGCAATGGGAGCCATCGAAATGCTTAACGTTGGAGTGTGGCCAGCTTGGTGTTTGGGCAGTGCTAAGGAGACTGGAAGAAACTGGAGGTAAAGCTGTCAGTTGGAAGATTATTGCTTGAGTGTAAGCAGTGGGGTCTGCGGCAAGAAAAAATAGGAAACAATAGGACTTTGTTGATGATTCTTAGGCAAGGGGGAGGAAGTGTGATGAAGTGTCTTGTAGGAATTTCAGATTTCTGGCTTGAGAAATTGGAGGCATTGCCAAGATAGAACTGGTTTGGGGAGAAAATAAAATCTCAGTTCTGAGCATGTTTAATATGATTAACATATGATTAATATGCTCAGTTCTGAGCATGTTTAATATGATTAACATATTAATATAATTAATATGATTAACATATATGATTTAGTATATGTAGATAGATTGAGTATTTGTAGATAGATATGCTCAGAAGCCAGCTTGGAAATACGTTAACAGAGCCTGTAAAGAGGTCTGGTCTGAGGATACGTATGTTTGTGTGCTCCTTAACATATTGTGATGGTTATTGAAGCCATGGGAGTAAATGAAGGTGTGTAGGTTAGGATGGTAGAGGGAGAAGGGAAAAGAGATAAGGGAAGAACTGGCCCTTGGGACACACTGACAATAGAGGGATTGCCAGAGGAAGATAAACCTGCAAAGGAAGGAAAAGTCAGAGGAGAACCAGTATGGTGCATGGGGCCAGAGGAGGACACAACACCCAGCAAGGCTGCGATCAGCAGCAGCAGACAGGGAGAAAGGTCGTAAGAGGCAGACAGAAAAGAGTTTGTTAGGTTTAGCAAACTGTTGACCTTCCCCAGAGCGATTGCAGTGAAGTACTGTTAGGGGTGGAGGAGATGAAAAAGTGATTGTAGTTGGCTTTAAATAAGTAGATTAAGAAAGCTGATATAGTAAGATAGTGTTTTTTTTCCCCACCCCCAAGAAATTTAGCTGTAGAGCAAATACATTAGATCAGGCAGTGGTTAGGAAGAGAAACTTGACTATACTTATAGACTATGTTGAAGGAATCGGCACATGAGGAGAGGTTAAAAATATAGAAGAATAACAGTCATTAAATATTCATTCATTAAATACTCATTCATAGCCAACTATATTCCAGATACTGATGTCTAATGGTGCAGATCCTCGAAGAGATTGAGTGGTAGGGTTGAGAATAGTAGAAAAAAGAATTCTTCTTGAGACTAGAACAGAGATATGGATCAGATGTATATATGTTTGATAGGTTGAGACAAGATACTGAGGAAAACTTAAGCCTAACAGTGTTTTTTCTTTATGAGGTAGGAGGCAAGGTCATGGGTGAGAAGGAATTGAGGGCTGTGCCTACAGATTAGTGAAGATTGAGATTAGCCACTGGGGGAAATGGAGTTTATGAGTCAAAACATTTGGATTGTAGAACAGCTTGTAAGGTCCAGCTGCAGCTAGGACCATGAATCTGGTGACTCCAGACTGTATGGTGTCTGCGATTTTTCTCCAGCAGTCTTTCACGTCCTGGGAGAGAAGCGAAGATAACAATTGCCAGGGTTGGTATAGCAAAAAGACAAAGGATTACTTATTAATGGTGTTGCCAAGTAAGTGGTTAAAGGATTGTGCTATGAGGTCTGGCCTGGAAATGAGTGACGTAAGTCCAGAAGCAGAAGGTTAACTAGGAGGAAAGATACTGGACATGGTCTCAATCAAATCAAAGCACATTCATAGTAGGGGACAGATGTGAGAGGTCTGGGAGGATAGGAGCTTATACCCATATTTCTATGTGACACGGGACATTGTAAGGCATAGGCTATGTCCCTGGGAGGCAGAGACTAAAATGGAATGAAAATGAAGACTAATGCCAGGTAATCAAGAAGAGAGAGAGAGAGAGAGAGAGAGAGAGAGAGAGAGAGAGTGTGTGTGTGTTTAATGTTTATTTATTTTTGAGAGAGACAGAGTGCAAGTGGGGGAGGGGCAGAGAGAGGGAGACACAGAATCTGAAGCAGGCTCCAGGCTCTGAGCTGTCAGTACAGAGCCCAATGTGGGGCTCGAACTCACGAGCCATGACATCATGACCTAAGCTGAAGTTGGACGCTTAACTGACTGAGCCATCTAGGTGCCACAAGAAGTGTGTTTTGAATAGAGGGTCCAAATGGACATGACAGTGACCAAAGATGCCGTTGTAGTACTTGGGATGAAGAATACCGTCCTCTGGATGTCCTCAATGAGTCAGGTTGGAACAACTCATTAAATAGATGGAAAGAAAAAGAGGAAAGTGATGATTGTTTTTTTCTGTGTGGCTATTTACAGTCTTTTTCCCTTTAACTGTCTCACATATATCTCTTGAGATACCTATCCCTTTATAGTTTATAAGAGAAGTATTTATGTGATTTCCTCAGTCTTACATTTATTTCTTTGTCATTCTTTCTTTCCGCACTAGATTGATTGTAAGCCGTCCCCAGCAGGTACCACGTATATTTCATTTATTGCTTTATCCTTACTACCTAATAAACTGTCTGGCACATAATAAATGCTCAATAAGATTTTATTGAATGAATGAATGAATGAATGAATGAATGAAGGGAGAGGCAGAAAGGAAAGAAGAGTCAGATTGTCAGGAAGAAAAATGAGTCATTTTCTCATTTCCCATCCTGGACAATAAGCCTTCCTTTCTGGACTGGTTGTTTACCTGATTAACCATGAGTGTCCTCCAATGCCAGCATTGTCTGTCTCTTGCAAAGTAGGGCCTCTAGAGACAGTGGGGTGGCCGACGAGTGAGAATCACTACTAAAGCATATTTTCATGTTATAGGATCTTCTTTTCATATTTTATTAATTTATGATATAATAAAGTTTAGGAAAAAATTTGAGGTATGCATATTTTATATCTGATTTTATGCTATGTAACTTGTTAGACATTTCTCTGGAAAAGATAAATCTTTATGACAAAATGAACTACATTTCAGATGGAGATTGAACCACATAAGAAAGAGAAAAAGCAAACATTGTATTGCTTTCAGTCTGTCTACTGCAGAGTTTCTGATTCTCCTGTCCTTATAAAGGCTATCCTTAAGTAGGGAGGGGAGGTTAAAAAGCAATTGCTTAGCTGCTAACCCCACTACCTCTCCATTTACCTTATACTTTACTTCTCTCCTCCTTTATTATTCCTGGTTCTCATCTTTCTACTTTGGAGAGCCAGAGAATCACTGTCCTCTTCAGCTAAACTTACATCCATCTATCTTTAATCTTGGCCACCTTCTCCTCTGGACAGGAGAACGTGACCATTTGCTACAGTAGGTTGGAAATGTCACCCAATTCTGAAGTATTAAGCTGAAAATATAAGGCTTCTGGACTGGTTTGAAGGATGTGCCAGTTTTATTCCGTCAAAAATTGCTATTACATCTACTTGCATTTTGGTTCAATAGAATGCATTTTTGTATCACAATTATATTTTTTTGTTGTCATCTTTTCTGCTTTTTTTTTTTTTTTTGGTCATTTTTATCTCTAAACAAAATATCTGACAACTAGGTGACCTGTTAGAACACATTATCTTTTAAATATAAGTATCCTTATAAATGCTTTTCCTACTGTTTTCTGTATTGTGTATAATGGGATGTATTTGTTTTTATTTTAATGGGTAAAATGCCAACCTCATTCTGATTTAAATTTCTCTTAGATCACCATAATAAAATGCCTTGCTATTGCTGTACCCCTTACGGATTTTGAATTCTATTGTCTGCTGCACTGCAAGGAATATAAATTTAAATCCTCAGACCCTCTCTCAGTGGGTGTAACATTACCATTACCATTTACTACATGGTAATAACTGGCCAGAAAGAATTAATGCAAGTTTTCAAAATACCTAAATTATTTCTCAAGACATACTTACAAAGCAAATGAATCTGGCCCTTCCTCTTGATTTGGCTTATCATCTGTGAAAGACCTTATACAGTGTTATGAAGACACATAGTCTCATAAACTGATGGCAGTTGGAATTGAGAAAGAAATCCCATATTCTTCTACTCAGCGGCTCTAGGACCAGATGGGAGGAGGATATACATTTTTTAAATTTATTGAATGTGCATATTTTCTGTAATGTAAATAAGTAATGTAAATAAGTAAACTTCAGCTCTCTTATCTATAAAGTGAAGATGCTAACCCTGCTTCATGGCGATGAGGATTAGAATACTATTCATAATTCACCTTGCTTGTAATTTATTACTCTTAGTTCAGAAGAGTGTTTTTCTTTAATATGAAACTAATAAAAACATTTTATATTTCTATAAAAGAGTGTGTGATAAATGCATATGATAGCTGATCTACTCTGTGCCTCATAAAAATTTAGATCTATAGATATATACTATATAATTACGAAAATATAAACTTACAGTTGTGGCTAAGGTAGTATATCCTAGATCAAATAAACGTGTATATGTCTTCAGTTAATTTGGAGCCTTAGAGTTAAAAACCTGTTATCCTTCATGACTACGATCTTCTAATTAAGCTTCTTTGAAAAATAATAAAATTATTTTAAAGTCTATGATTGTAGACAATACATTTTGCTTGACATTAATACCAATGACTATACATACTTCTCAGAGTTTTCAACTCATTGTAAAATCATTGACAGCAGTCATACATATTATTTTTTTTAATTTTTAATTTCCATGCCAGTATAGTTAACATACAGTAATATATTAGTTTCGGGCGTACAATACAGTGATTCGACACTTCTCTACCTTACTCAGTGCTCATCATAAGTGTACTCTTTGATCTCCACACCTATTTCCCCCATCCTCCCACCCACCTCCCCTCTGGTAACCGTCAGTTTGTTCTGTATAGTTAAGAGTCTGTTTCTTGTTTTGTCTGTCTCTTTTTGTTTTCCTTTGCTCGTTTGTTTTGTTTTTTTAAATTCCACATACGAATATTCAGTCAGAAAATGTACTTTCCTTATCAATCTGTATCTAGTCAGAATATTTTTAATAACTTATGCCAATGGTTTTCTAAAGCATCTTGTATTTTCTTTCTCTGTAGCTACGACAGTTAGTGAATATGTGCATCAACCCAGATCCGGAGAAGCGACCAGACATTGTCTACGTATATGGCGTAGCAAAGAGGATGCATGAGTACACCGCAAGCAGCTGAATACATGAAGATCATGAAGAACATCGCCCAAATAATTTAAAGTATTTTTGTGCAAACCATACCTCCCCGTTTTTGTCTGGGTGTTAAGATTAATATTTCAGAGCTAATGTGCTTTGAATCCTTAACCAGTTTTCATATAAGCTTCATTTTGTACCCGTTTAAGTCACCTTCTTGCAAACCCCACGTGACTTTGGAGAGTCGAATTGCATGTTAGGAGAGTAAAGGAAATTTAATGAGTTTTAACGACTAAGGGTCTTTAGAAATATTTAGAGGTTTTTTGCGGATAAATTGTGTTCAGATTGATCCACAGTGCCAAATTTTGAAGGTGAGGCTTGGCACTCATCAAGATAGACTTGTAACCTGAGGAAAAGTATCTGAACACGTGACTCGTTTGCTTTTTGTGTCATTGATGAACATCTGAGATTAACACAATTGTGAACTTTTGTGATTATTTTACTTTTAAAAGTTTGAAGTATGTGTTTTAGTTATTAGCGTTGTAGTTTTCAAATACCATTCTTAAGATAAATGTAGACATAAACTGAGAAACACTTCAAATTCTTAGCTTATAATAACTTTCAAAATGCAACTATTAAATGTGAAAAAAATTGGGGGACAAAATGTGAGTCAGACACTGAAGAGTTCTTTGCTTTATTTTGTTTTGTTTTAATATCTTTGATATTCTCTTTGCGTTAAAGTGGTATATAAATGAATCCATTTAAAAAGTGGTTAAGGATTTGTTTGGCTGGTGTGATAGTAATTTTGAAGGTTGCACATTGCCCGAGGCTTTTTTTGTGTTTTTATTATTGTTTGTACATTTGAAAAATCTTCTTTGAATAATCTTGCAGTACTATATTTCAAGTTCTTTATAAATTTAAGTTCTCTCTTCATAATTGTACACTATAGGTGTAAGCATATGTTTTTATTCAGAGATTTTATTGAAGTTCAGATTGGTCCCCTTCAGAAATTTTTTTTGTATTCTTCAAGTTACTTATTTATATTGTATGTGCATTTTATCCATTATGTGTCAGGTTTTCTGAGAACATAATACCCTTTTAAAAAAATATTTGGTATACCATCACTTTTCCTGGATTGAAAACATAATTTTTTTTTTTAACTTTTTAAGATTTGGGCCACCCTGTATGTGTGTAATTTTGTCTTGTTAGAGAAGAAGAAAGGATGTATGTTGTACTGTACCTGTGAATGTTGGCACCGTTCTGATTCATTCGACAAGGTTGTAATTTTAGAATATGTTTAAAGCAATGAAAACTGGCCATTACCACAGCCAGAATTTTTATGATAGTAACATTTCTGTTAAGAAGCCTTTAAGCAAAGTACTGTATTCATGCACGAAGATGACAGAGATGGTAACGCTTCATTTAGTTTAAGGAAAGGGGCAGAGCTTAGTAAATGCTGTTGTGGAGATCGGTTTTCCCTGAATGCCTTCGTGTTAGTGGTGACCAGTTCTTCACAGAATTGTGAAAGCCCAGAGGCCGAGTGGCAGTCACTGTTCAAGGACCCCATGCCACCTTCTCACCCTGGGATGGATACTCCTGCCAACGTGAAAACCTCATGTTCGGAGAACACCTACTTTTAGCCAATGCAACCGCTGGTTTTGTTTGCTCATATAAGTAGTTTTTGTACAATCATTTGAATACTTTCCGGTCATTTGTAAACGTTAAAAGTGGTTTATAAAGGGCAAAAGCATAAACTTTTTTTTCTCCCCAGAATCTAATCAGTTCTGGTTCCTGAAGGATAATTTTACCTTGGGAGAGACAAAGGACACACGGGTGGTCCTTTCAATGAGGGCTGGAGACATTGTTTTTCCCAGATTCCAGCTACTTATAACTTCTACACTGAGCATCCACAGATCTGTCTCCAGAGGTATGAGTAGAATTATTTTTGTTGACCATTAGTGTCCTATTCATTTTCTTGTAATATAATTGATTGAGAGACAATTTTTTCTGTAATTGGAACACTCTCCTTTTTCTTGCATTCTTTAAAAATACATGAATCTAAAATTCATTAGCTTAACCCCTCATAGTGACTTTTAAGGAAAGACTTAAGCTTTTCTTTTCAGTGAATCTCTCTGCTAGAAGGAAGTAGCTGGGAAGAATTTAATGATCAGGGAAGTCCATTATTATTTTCTACATGTGGAAACTTTTTGTTTTGGGTATTGTATCTTTTTTTTTTTTTTTTCATCTAAGTGTTCATACTTTTTCCTGAAGAAACCACTGTGTAAAAAACAAATTTTAATTTTGAATGAGATCATTTCAAAGAATTATGAAGATGATTAGAAGTTTTAATTTTTATAATCACCTATAAAATATCCTCTTTATATTTCTTTTTATAGGTAAATTTTGTACTGATTAAGTAAAACAGTTGAATTGGGAAGGAGTAAAATGAAAGGTACATCCGATTCTAAACCTTATTTAGACATTGGTACCAGTTTCCCAGAGGAAAATGTGGGGTAACTTTGTTTTGTATGCTGAGGTTTAGGAATGGTGGAAGAAGGATATCCCCATATAAATAAAGTGCTCAGCAATGTGCAGTGATTGTAAATTTAATAAGATATTACAGCCATTTCATGAATGCTTCACCATTCTACGTAGTACCTATTACAAAACACCTTTTTTTGTATCAATATACTTCAGGTGTTGCTGTTAACATTTACATGACATGATATTTATTTTAACCAAAATGTTATTCATATTAAATGTTTTTTTCTTTAAAATGAATGTATTATGTTCATAACCCACAAAAGCATAATTATCCTATGTCTCATATTTCAATAGTACTGTAATACGGACTCCTTTTGTGAAATACTTTTATTTTGTTATGCTTCAAATACACATACTAAAAAAGATTCTGTTGTTAGCTTTGAAAATTGTATAATATCCTAAAATAAATAAAAATACAAAATTAAAAAATGAGTACAATAAAATTTTTATGTATCTGTGATGTTTTCCCCCTAAAACCTACTATTGTTTACGTCGCTTAACACTTAACCTACAGAAAAAACAGTTCTTAATCATTTCTAAGACTTTATCTTTTGGGGAGAAGCCTAACAATTAAAACAGTCGAGGGTAATAATGAAGTTCTTATAAGAGTGGATTAAAGTGAGGCACACCTTCACATGTTCCTACTCTGTGGTACATCATTTTCTGTCTTTGAATAGGAAAGGTGTTCTAAAATTATAAAACTACGAGTCCAAAATTTAGGCCACAGTTTCCATTCCTGTCACTGTAATAAGCTGCTAACAATATTAGAGATAATTTGAACATTCTTTTCACATAAAAAGTAAAGATTACTTTCTACACCTGGAAACGTTGAGGCCAGATCTTTACGGGGTAAAATCCGCAGGCGGACGGTGCAGTGATGGGTTACCTTTCACATCAGGATCACGTTCAAAATAGTCTGTGGCAAAGAACAGCTAACTTTGTAATCTGCAATTTGTATTACAGAACCTTTTGTCTCATTAAGTGTGTGTGTGCATGCGCACACACACGTAATTGTATAGTAATACATTTTAGCCACAAGAAAGTGTTTGACTAGTTACAAATTTTATTTCAAAAGGGTGTTTGTTAATTAGAAAAGTCAGTACTGGGCATATATGTTTAATGTGTTATTAATTGGTGCAGCTATATTTACCACCAAATTGGTGCAAAAGGATGACATCTGCAATGAAACCCTTATCAAAAAACTTCCACGGAGTTGTTCCATTATCTATTTTTACTTACACGTGAGTCTCTAGTACAATTAATGATGAACTAAAACAGACTCGTCAGATTAATTACCCGAGAAAGACGCGAAAGTTGGTGATGTGTGTTTTATCTTTTGACTGAGAGAGGTTTATTTGAAGGAGTTTCTGGTCTTCTTGCTTGTTCACTTGGGTCTCTAAATCTAATTTTTAAAATAAAGTAAAAGGAAATTTTAAAAGTAGGCTTTGTGACCAGGGGTTTTTAAGTAAATTATTTTCACCGTGAGTGGTAGAATGCAGAACGATCATCTTTTCCACTCCTTTCTAGAAACGTAATCCTATAAATAAATTATTTAATTTCTCCAGTCCTTACTTTTTCAAGTGTAAGGTAGGAATATAAATTCCTAACTCTACAAGAGAATTAAATTAGAATACCTTTTATAAAGGACCAAATGTGAGGCCTGGTACCAAGCAGGTGCTTGCTCAACATAGCTATTATAGTGTAGTGTTGCAGTCAGTGTAGAATAGAATACACGTACTTCTTTGGCTATAGCTTCATCTATTTTTGCTTTGTTCTATCCGTTCTAGTCCCACTGCACTGGTTTCTTAAAGGTCCCAAGCTCTTTCTCGCCTTTGGACCAGTACAACTCAAATAGCTCTTCCCTTTTGGTTATGTATATATTAAAAAAAAAAAAAAAATCCTACCAATCTTTCATGGCTGACATTAAATACACTTTTTCAAGAGCCACCCAGACTGCATCCTGTACTTTTCCTTCTGGTGCCTACCTCAACTGTAGCCAAATGATTACTTATGTGATTCTTTGTTTACTTTCAGTCTCCCTGCTAGACCATAAACACTAGATGGACAAGTAGTTCCTGTGTTGTTCAGTGTGATGTGTAACACTTAACACAATGCCCTGTTGGTAGTCACTCAACTTATTTTTGTTGAATTAATAAATGAAGATTGTCACGTTGTAAGTGGAGCTGAGCACTTCAGGGGACTGTGCATAGATGCAAAAACAACAAAAATCAGGAGAGGCACAGGCAAGTAAGGGGGTAAGAAAAGCAAAAACAAGCAACTCTAGAAGAAAAATTTCAAGTTCTAAGTTGCCATAAATTACCAAGAAGTTGAAGATAATAAGGACTGAGATGAGGCTCTTGGACTTAATGAGGAAGTCATGGTAATATCCCATGTTCAATAGGAGACTGGAGTGCAAAACAAATTCGGGTAAAAATAAAAATGATGATGATACATGAAGGAAAACTAGATGGTAGCCAGAAGTAGTCCTAGCATAATTTTTAAGATAAAGTGAACTTAAAATGGTTTGAAGGTTAAGAGAAGTAGCATGTGGAGAAGAAACAAGATATTGGAGGGAGGTACAGAAGGTGGTAAGAGAGAAGGAGGAGGTCCCCGGAAAGGATTTATCCACTAAAAGTCCACAAATGTTTATCGCGTGTCCTCCTATATGAGGCCCTATATAGAGTCTGGAGCAAAAGGTCTCTTGTGTTCCTAGATTTAAAACCTAGTCAGAAAGAAAGGCATCTACAGAAATAGAAATATATAAATGCAAATTGTTATAAGTCCTATGGAGGAAAAGAGACACTGAGGACGTGACATTGACGTAAAATGACATAAATGATGAAAAGGAGCCAGCCAAACAACAGACAAGGGGAGGGTCCTGCTGGCGGAGGAGGAATGCTGTGGCAGATAGCCAGGCTATCTGAGAACCTGCCTGGGGGAGGGAGGGGGTTGGGATGGAGTAATGCAGCAAGGTGGATTTAGAAATGTATATTTTCTCTATATTTGTGATCATCAGTGATATAAAGATAATGCAATAGTAGCATAATCAGTAATATAAAAAAATCATGATAGTCAAGAATTACAAAATACCTCAAGATAGTTGTGCGAGAAATGTACAGACCCTATGTGAAGGAAATTACAAAATCTGGTTGCAAAAGCAAAATCTGGAAGAACACAAAGCAAAATCTGAACGGATAGAAAAAGAGGCTGTGTTCCCGATGGGAAGACCCATGTAATATTAATTATATAGTGTTGATCTGAATCTCACTTTTTTTTTTTTAGAACCAGATAAAATGATGTCAAAGTTCAGATGGAAAAATGAATATATAAAAATAGCTGAGAACATTTTAAAAAATAGAGTGCTCTTGTCTTACCAAGTAGTAAAACTTACCATAAATGTACTTCAATTAAACAGTGTGATATTGGCAGAGGATCAAGGGAATCGAATGGTGGGACAAAATAAGAAGGTCAAATACACAAAGAAGTATTATGGAAACTTAATATGTGAAAGAGGATGACTTCTATCTGCAGGAAAGTATGTTTTATTAAATGAAAGTTACTACAACTATCCACTGGATGAAAACAAAGATTCTAATTCACACTATAGAGAAGGGTAAACACCAAAAGAATTGATGATCTGAATAAAGAAGGAAAGAGAAGGAGGGAGGAAGGAAGGAAAGAAAAGGAGAAATTTAGGAGAATGCATAACCTTGGGGTGACCCATATAATCTAGACAAGAAACTAAAAATAAAGGAAAAAATAGGCATATTGGACCACTTAAATAATTGGCAATGGATACCATATGTTAACATACACCATAAACCAAATACAAATGAAAACCTGGGAATCATATACAGGTAAATACCCTCAACCTCATAAGCAAAATTGGTAAGTAAAAATGCAAGCAAATAGGAAAAAGAGGAGGAAAAACGAACAAGATATAAGGCAATTCACAGCAGAAGAAAGTCAATCGATAGTAGCAGGAGCACCTGGGTAGCTCAGTTGGCTAGGCATCTGACTTCGGCTCAGGTCATCTCACAGTCCACGAGTTCGAGCCCCGTGTCAGGCTCTGTGCTGACAGCTCAGAGCCTGGAGCCTGCTTCGGATTCTGTGTCTCCCTCACTCCCTGCCCCTCCCCACTCGTGCTCTGTCTCTCAAAAATAAACATTGAAACAAAGAAATTTTAAACACAGTCAATAGCAGAATAAATCAATTTAAACATGAAAAGCAGGTATCCAGTGCTGGAGAAGAGGCAGAAAATGCACTCTTCTAATTGTTATTGGCAGGGTGAATTACCATTATTCTTAAAAAGTAATCTAGTGTGATCTGTTAAATAAATACATATATTCACTTTGACACACAATTTCAATTTGAAGAATCTTCTACAGAAACAAAAGCCGTTTATAAAGATTATTTCTATCATCTATCTTATCTATCATCTTCTTTACACAAAGATGTTTATTGCAGCACAGTGTATCCTGGAAAAAGAATGAAGAGAGGAGGAAATCTGAATGTCTTTGAATAGGGCATAAATTACATTACACTCATACTCCTATTAATAATAAGATGGGTTTGGTTTTATACTTTTTTCCATAAGCCCATAATGCTTCTGTCCCTTGATAATGGGAGGTCCGAGCCAAAGGCATGGTGATTCAATTTTAAAAAACAAACTATAATTTTGTTTTATATGCAAATATGCATTTATGGGCATATGTTTGTATATGTTCATCTGAACATGGAGAAGCTAAGGAAGGGCACAAACTAAGCTGCTAACTTCAGATTATGACTGTAGACGACAAAGATAGTTAAACCAATATAAGTTCTTCCTTATACCTCTTTATATTTTTCTGTTGTTCAGTACAAAAGCATGGACATTTTTTTCTACTCAAAATAACTTTAACTTTATGTTGAGTCTGCACATATTTTTTAAACTTGTAATTTGCAAATAATTTCAAACTTACAGAAAAATTGCAAGTTTAGTACAAAGAACTTAAGAATTCTTCCCCTCTGTTTCTCAGATGTTAATATTTTGCCTCATTTGCTTTATTATTGTTTTTATTATTTTTTATTGTTTTTTATTGTGTTTTGTTATTGTCGTTTGTTTTGTTTTTTAGAGAGAGAGAGCATGAGCCAGGGAGAGGGACAGATGGGGGGAAAGAGAGAGAGAGAGACACACACACACAGAGAGAGAGAGAGAGAGAGAGAGAAAGAGAGAGTGAGAGAGAGAGAGAATCTTAAGCAAACTCCATGCTCAGCACAGAGCCTGACACAGGACTCGATTCCATGCCTTGGGATCATGACCTGAACTGAAATCAAGAATTGGATGCTCAACCAACTGAGCCACCCAGATGCCCCTATCATTATTTCTTTCCAAATCTCTATAAATAGACTTTTTCTGAGCCAGCCAGAAAGTTGCAAACATGATGCCTATTACCCCCAAATATTTGAGTGTTGCTTTCCTAAGAGACAAAGATCTCTCCTACATAACCACAGTACAACCATAATAATCAGGAAAGAAATATTAATTCGTTATTATTATCTAACCTACAAATCACAAAATTTCAGCAATTGCTTTTTACAGCAAAAATTATTTTCTTAGTTTTCACCCAGGATCTAAGCCATTTAGTTGTCACGCCTTTCTTGTCACCTTCACGTGAAAACAGTTCCTCGGTCTATTCTTTATTTTTCATGACCTTGACATTTTTGAAAAGTACAAGCCAGTTATTTTGTATAATGACCTTTAATTCAGGTTTTTCTGATGTTTCCTCACGAAATGGAACATTACGGAAGCAATGCCGAGTTTATGAGGCAAGAATGTCAATTTGTCCATTACTGTTGGTGCAAATTTTGATCACTTAAATTGCTGCCCTAAACTATAAAGTTATTGTGTTTTACTTTGTAATTAATAGTAGGTACTAGGTAGATATCTGGAGACTATGTAAATACCGTGTTGCCCACTAGTTTTAGCATCCACTGAGTATTCTTACCTGTTTTATTACTTTGATGGTTGCCAGATGATGACTTTCCAATTCTGTCATTCCTTCTACATTTATTAGCTGGCATGCTACTACAAGGAGTAAGTTTTCCTCCAAATTATTTTTTGATTCCTTCATCAAATTTTAACTCTTATCTGACAGTGGGAAACCTGGCTCATACTAGCAATATTTACTCACTTCCACTCTTTGAGACCAGTGTGCTGAACCCACCAACCGCCTCCTTGGCTCTGACCGTCCCCTTGTACCGGGCTCCTTGGCTTTCCACCACCTTCTCTGTCCCCTGCATGTGTTGACGGCCTCCTCAGCCCAAACTTCCTCTGGAGCTCTGGTCTTGCAGATTGCTCCTGCGTCATCTGTCTCCAAGGAAGACACTGAGAATCAAATGCAGCCGCTGAGGGCGTGTGTCGCCAACGTCACCTGCGTGACACTATTATCTCAGTAATGGCCGGAGAAGAAGACAGGCTGAGAGCTTGTGAGGATGGAAATAAAAGTGTCCAACACAGAAGGCTAATCGGAGTGCTTTCCTCCTGGCGACAGTCCGCTATTCGGTGAGAATCCAGAGTCCGCTGCACGATGGGGTGGGTCATTTCGATTGGCAAGGGGTTCGGCTGAATGGCATCCTTCACTGAAAGACTGTGGTGTGAGGGCTCAGGAAGGACTGTGACCTGTCCAAAGGCAACATGAGGGAACAGGATAGGGCGGGGTCTGGGAAGTACAAGAAATAAACGTCTCTGCAGTTTTGCCTAAAGCTGTGATGAGGATAACCCAAGTACCTGACATGGAGGCACTTAATATTTTTCAGTAAATACATGGATGAATCAATGACGTGTTGCAAGCTTCTGCCGATCAAATTTGCCTGATTACCAATGCATAAGGAATATATATTATTGGCTAACATTTATATTTTTATCATTTACTTATATATCCTCAACAGCCTGAAATGTGTGTTCGAATACCTCAAATATTAAAATACAATCTTTGCATCATTTCCAAGATCGGCGTATGTGTTTGATGCTGTAGGCTATTTAAACAATGCACTTTTTATTGAAAATGGAGGAACTTGAATAATCAGGAGACATTTGTCCACTCTAATAGCTGTAGGAGTCCTAGATCCAGATAAACACAATTCATTTCTGTGTGCCTTGCATTTATCAAGTATTTAAAATGAAGCTGGCATGATGCTCCTTCTTTGCCCCAGCCTTTCCTGACATTCCTGATCAGTGAAATACCTTCACTTAAGTCACCGTACTTCTCTTTTATGGCATGCACCACTCTTGTAACGAAATATTCTGTCATTAGTTTGTGTCTGCTTTCCACGCAAGGTTCTAAGGTCCCTAATGGCTGAGGCAACGTCTGCCATGATTATTGCTACATCCTCAGTGCTTAGCAAAGCACCTGGAACATAGTAAGCATCCAATAAATCTTGTTAAATGAATATTTACATTCATGGACTCATTTGTATGTAGTTTCTCAATATTCCTGTGAAATTGATGCCATTGCCCCCTTGTAGCCGTTGAGAAAACTGAGGCCCAAATAAGATAAAGTGTTTTCCCAAGGTCACCGAAAGAGTCAGATTTTATTTTAGTTCTTCTGCTCAGCCTCATGCTGTCAAGTTGACTACAGAAGAATCTTCTGAGAAAAATCCAGAACTGCAAGAGCTAAAATACAGATGAGTTAAGAAGTTCCTTTTATTCTCTATTGTCCCTCTCTTATTAGTGGATTGCTCACAGGGACAGTCAGCAAACACAAATGGGAAGAAAGCCTGCTCAGCTGGTATGCTGGGTATAGCATTTGATCAATGAATGGCCTGGGGGTGGAGAAGTGGTGGCTTTAACGTTAAGCCAGTAGAACAGGGGATTGAGAAGGAAGCTCAGTAAGGGACTTCTTTATCACCCCACGAAGATCTGTTAATGGCAATCACAGACATGGAAAAATGGAGTGTATTTACATTTAATGTGTATTCCCTAGAGACATTCCAAGAGCTAGGTGTAACACTTAGACATATGCCCTCCCTATATTATTTGTTTGAATTGTCTTAATTACTTAAGTAGTTGTAAATATTATCTTTGATTTTAGCACCTTACCAAATAAAGCTCAAAATGTTGAGCTGTCCAAGGTCACACAGCCTGGATAGTGGTGAGAGAAAGTGATCTCCTGCCCACGATGCACTCAAAGCAAATATTTGTGGGGAAAATCAACGCATGAAAAATGTTAGGAAGACCAGAAAATGGGGGATTTGGGAAAGAATATGAGGATGTTGATTAAAGTTCCAGGGAATTGGTTCGTTTCAAAGGACAATGGCTCTGGGGTACCTGAGTGGCTCAGTCGGTTAAGCAACTAACTCTTGGTTTTGGCTCAGATCAGATCTCGGGGTTTCGTGAGGTCAAACCCCACATCCCACTCTGCACTGGCAGCATGGAGCCTGCTTGGGATTCTTTGTCTCCTTCTCTCTCCGCCCCTGCCCCACTCGCGCTGTCTTTGTTTCTCTCAAAATAAATAAACAAAATTAAAAAAAAATTTAATTAAAAAAATAAAAGGGCAATGGCTCTAGTATGTCGACGTGATGGTACTTCGGGAGTTCACATTCTATTCCACTAAGATTGTGAAAACAGGTACGATTCTCTCCTATTTTACCTATTACAACCAGGTTCCTTTGATGACAGGTCTGTTTTAGTAATTTGCCCGTTATCTAGTGAAGGATGGATTTATCCTAATGCTTAAAAACAAGCATAATGCATTTTTTATAAGAGATAAGGTGGATTATGATGTGGAAATCTAAAATATGCATGAAGACCATAGATATCATCTGAGTTCCTTAATTTTAGGCTGCATTGTGTTAACGTTTCAGAGAAATCATGCCTTAATTTTAATCTTACTAACACCTAGAAACAAGTCTTTAAAAGGACATAACTGCCTCATAATTTTACTTGCAAGCACAAAGGCAGTTCAAGGAAATCCAAGAACATTTAAGCAACACGGATATTCTGAGTTAGGACTGTCAGTTCTATTTTCCTTTTAACTCTCAAGTGTGTGCCTGATGCAGCATTTGGGAGAGGTGCCCTGCTGAGGCTCCCCCATAATAATGAGGCAATAATGAGATAAATTAGGTGTAAATCACATCAGCAGAGTTTTTACCTGCTTCTATTGATTTGTCAAAACACTTTATCATGGAAAAGCACAAACGAAAACAACGGTTTTCTCTCGGTAACTGAGACAGCATGCTTTTGGGTGGGTGTTTGTCTACAGAGCCTGGGAGCTCCTTGACTATAAAGCCCTCTCAGCAATTCTCCTGGAGTTCTGTGAACTAGACAGCCTTGCACAGTCCCTTTCTATCATGTCTTCCCCTGTGTTCTGTGCAAGGCTCTCTTCCAGTTAAGGATTTAAAGCTAGCTCTTATGTACACAAAAATCAGATTTCTATCTTTGTACCACAAAATGAAGCAATTGTTCTGTCTTCCAATGGATTCTGCTTCCTCTGCATTGGCTCCAGAGCTACCCACTGTTGTCGGCAAGGCGGTGACACTGGTGTAGGCTTCATTAAATAGAGCCCTGCTGATACTGACCATTGATCCAGCAGCTAGCTCAGGTGCATTTGGCCACAATATTTTCTCCCTCTGCTCTTTACTTCTCTCCAGGGATAACCAATCAGAAGAAACGACCCTCATGCCTAGTGTTTTGAGAAGCAGAGAGCAGTTTGATTTCAATTGCCAACCTGTCCACTAGCTTGGTAAATCAAATTTCAATCTCCTAAGGGCAAAAAAGAACATGTAGCTTGCTTGTGTGTGTGTGCGTGCGTGCGTGTGTGTGTGTGCAGGCACGCATGCATTGTACTCTAAGATCTGGTCTTTCCATAGGTTAAACCACGGGAATTCACCTGGTAACTGAAAAATGAGGAATTCAAAAATATTTGCTCTTTAGAAGTGAGGTTAGTGTTCTTGAAACATGCCGCTATTCCTTGAAACCTGGGATTACACATCTCATGCTGGCTGTGTAAAATGAGCAAACATCAATTTGATCTACATTATTACAGAAACCATATTCTCCTTTTTGTGTACTTGGTGGCAGTGTGAAGAAGGATAATTTTTTTTTCCTGTCTCTAAGTCATCAATCTAGGTATCTAATTTATTTCCATAAAATTTCAAATAAAAGCCATTTTCCCTCAATTTATTCTTTTTAAAGTGTTTTTTAATGTTTATTTATTGAGAGAGAGAGAGAGAGAGAGAGAGAACGAGTGGGGGAGGGGCAGAGAGGGAGCGGGAGACAATCCCAAGCAGGCTCTCGGTTCTGTCAGCACAGAACCCGATGTGGGGCTCAATCCCAGGAACTGTGAGATCATGACTTGAGCCAAAATCGAGAGTCAGACGCTTAACCAGCTGAGCCAGCCAGGTGCCCCTCCCCAAACTTATTCTGTGAGACTCCAGTAACAATAACAGATCTTATTGCAATACATACAGGACAGCTAGATATGAAAATGGTAGTACTATTCCAGCTTACCTTGAACTTTATCCACTTTATCCTTTCTCTTAAATATAACATCTGCTCCAAGTAGCCAATGCTTTAGCATTAGCCATGCTTTCTCCCTGGTGTTTCATAAGCATACCCTATTGAACTACACAAATCGGTCTGTGCTTGCATTTTTGTGCAGGTTGATTGACTGGTATGTATCTTTAGAGACTCAAACTAGTTCCAAATTTTATATGATGATACTTTTCAGGATATGTTTTTCTACTTTTAAAGCAACTAGAGATTCTTTAATAATATTTCTTTTAAAGCACCAAGCACAAGCCACCATTCAAAACTCTTGTCTTTATGTGTTGTAAATAAACCCCAAAGTTGCTCTGGTTATAGAAAGAATAGAAATGATATATAATTCAGCTGTTCCTTTAGAAATCCGTTTTCCTCTCCCCAACCACCTCATACCGTTCCTTCTGTGGACACTAAGCATTTTGTAAGTAAACTTGTAAAAATAAACACTGAATTTCTTGTATCTTTCACGTTTTATGTATCACACATCCTGCATCCCACATAATTTAATCATCCCCTATTTCATGACAAGGGCTTAAATTTGGTCATTCTTTCTAAGTCCCTCTGTACCTACTGTTTGGTGATGTTTTTAATCCTCACTCTTGGTGATATATATATAATATTCATATTTCTTGGGCTTCTATTAAAGTTTTTATCTTTTTAAGTCATATATAGCTATCCTTTGATTTAACAAAAAGGAATTTACAAAATGATTTGGGAGAATGGCTAACAGAATATTGTGGTGTTTTTTTCCCCCTAGAAATCACTAGGATTTAAAGTTTTATTTCAATTCTGGCTATGAATATGAAAGACCTTGATCACTGCAATGAAAGATCAGTCTGTGCTACATTAATGGTCAATACGTTACAAAGTTAACCCTGAGAAAATTGTCCCATGCTCTGCTAACGGAAGCTATTTTCGTCACCAAGTCAATAAGGAAGTACAACCATGAATTACAAAGTGACTTCATACCTTCAAAGATATTTTTCTGTTATTTTAGTTTACTTTCATCACTAGTCATCACACAGGCTGATGATTCTCAACTGCAAAGATTTTGTCCCCAATAGGGCACTGGAAATGTCAAAAGACATTTGTGATTGTCAAAACTAGGGGGGGGGGGGGGGGGGGTGGAAGCGGGGAGAAGATACTATTGGCATCCAGTGGGTAAATGCCAGAGATGCGGCTAAATATTGCAATGAACAGGATGGCCCTTAACAATAAAGAATTGTTCTACCCCAAATGTCAATAATGTTGAGGTTAAGATGTCCTCGTGGACACAAGAGAGGCATCTGGAGTGGTGGAAATTGGAAACTAAGTTGTCTTCCTACATGAAGACAATGTCTTTAGAAATTATCAAAGTGAGAGCTATTAATTACATGATATAGAATGCTTACTGTACTTGCCCTTGAAACAAAATTATCCTTCCTTTTACTAAAGTCAGATAGAAGGCTCATTCTCTAAGTTTACCATCTGTAAGGAAATTTGTCTCCTTTCTGATTTAAATTAGTATGCATTTCTACAAGGAGACATGGTATGGTTGAGAAAGCTAATCTTTGGCAAAAAGTTAAATGAAAAATAACCAGATATCTCACTTTGTCTTCCCAGCTAACAGACAACGAAGCAGTAGCCTCTTTGTCCATTTATAACTTACCTTTCATTCCTGTCAGTTATTGGTGACAACCAAAAAAGAAGGTATTTTATTTCTCAAGAAATGGCATCCATTTTAATATTTTGCATCAAATCCAATGGAATATACAAATTTGAGGTCAAATAATGAGAAAACTTGCTTCATTTCTTAAGTTGTTTATGACCTAAAATTAATTAGTCAACGTATGATAGGTATATATGCAGTTATATTTCTGTGTGGTAGTTCGTAAATAACCAATTTACTAAACCAGGGAAATACTGGCGGTCATCTGTATTTAATTCCACATGTCACTTGTTTTTATTACTTCTGCCAAGTTAATTGTTGGCTATTCATTCCACTCATCACCTCTGGCAGTTTTTACTAAACAATACTACAGAATTGTTTATCATTTTTTAAATTAGTTTTTGATTTCTTCTTTGTCTCAGTAAAACACTCTGAAGTTACTTACGCAAATACCTTATATTTTTTGTCAAGAGCACATTTTGTAGGTAGGAAAGGCTGATTCAGAAGTTGTCTGTTTTGACGATTCAGAATATGGTTTACACACTTAACATAGATGGTAATACAGTAGAAGTGCCTTAACAAGATGCTCCCTCTCTGCCTCATACTTATTTGCACTTATCAGTGGGTTTAGAACTCCACAAACACAGGACTGAAAGCCTCAGTCGGGCAGGAAATGAGTATGCTTTGTACACCGCTGTTGCTGTGGTACTTTGGTGCTGGTCCAAGATGGAACTCCATACATATTTGTATTCATTCATCGTTAAGCTTCCAACTTAGTGGCTTAAATAATACAAATGTATTATCTTACAGTCCTGTAGGTCAGAAGTCTCACTTGAATCTTATGGGTCTCAAATCAAGGTCTCAGGGGCCTGGGCTGCTCTGGAGGCTCTAAGGGAGAATCTGATCCCTGGTTTTCATCTTTAGTGGCTGCCTACCTTCCTCGGTCATTGGCCCCTTCCTCCATCTTTAAAGCCTGACATGGTGCATAGACTCCTTTTCATGCTGTCATCCCCCTGCAGCTGGGAAAGTCTCTCTGCTGTTAAGGACTCATGTGATTAGATTGGGCCCACCTGGATAATCCAAGAAAATCTCCCGTTTCAAGCTCTTTAATCTTAATCACATCTGCAGTCTTCTTTTATCGTGTAAACATAACATGTTCACAAGTTCCAAGGATTAGAGCATGGACATCCTTGGGAACCTACCACAATATTTATCAAATGAAAAACATTCTTGCGACTACTTAATTAACTTTCATCTCCAAAGCCAGTCAGCTACTTCTAACCATCTATTAAGCACCACTCAACACTTCAGCTGAACATCACCACTTCCAATGGGCACTTCTGCCAATCTTCCTAAGAATCCCTTGGTTTGATGAGTCTAGCTCCGTCTTTGTGCGCCTCTGCCTCTGTTCATCATCACTCCACCAGGTCACTGGTCTACCATTAAGCGTCACTGTCACTGTCACTGTGGAGGAGAATCTTACATGTGCAAGAATTTCAAGGGGATGTGCCACAAAATGGGAGAGAAGTAGAGGAAGGAGAGAATGCCCTCTTTTCCCATTTTGAGCTATATCCATGGTGAAAGGCATAACAGAGCTGTGCTGCTGGCATCCATTGTACAAGGTTTCTAGTAAATAGTATTATTGGTACTTATTTATGAGTCTGGAACCCTGACATGGGTCTATGAGACTGGATTATGGTCAGAATCAAGTAGCAAACACAAAAAAGTGCAGTCAAGCTTGATAAATAGATCAGTTTGTTGTGTTTCATTCATCCTTTTCTGACAGTGAGATTTGCTTTCTTCCTTTTACTGGGAAAATAGATTTTTGGTCGTATTTGGACATGTCTGTATACAAGCTTAGGCTCACGTGTGGACCTCCCCACTTTGGAACATTTGGTTTTCCTGCCTTTAGCAGATTACAAGCAAAACATTTTATTGTTTGGTACTAGACACAGGTGTAATGGCAAAAACTAGGAATTACAGTTTAGTTTTGAAAATATTTGTTGGGTAGATATTAAGCTCTAAGCTCTGTTCTTGGTACTAAGGGCATATAAACATAAGGAGAAACAAAAATATGTTTTGACAAATAGCCTGATTTATTAAAAAGGCATAAAGTCTACAGAAAGCAGAAAGTAGAATCTAAGAGCATACCTATCAGACAAGGACAGTAGATTACAGCTGGAGACATCTTTTGAGTCTCTTTTATCATTGTGCATTGTCATGAAGAAAAGTTTGATCATTATTCTATGTACTATTTCTTAGTAAAAACGAAAGCAAATATTACTGAGCATAGACTATATGCCAGGGACTGTTCTAAGCACATTTATTCTTCACAACAATCCCACAAGGCAGTTGATGTTATTATCCCATTAGACACATGAGGCAATGGATAAAGGTTAACAGAAGGGTTAAGTGCCATGCCTAATGGTAACAGATAAGATGTGGCGGAGCATTCTAAGACTAGACATTTTGAACCCAGACATTCTAGGACTAGAGTCTATACCCCTAAGCACCATGCAACAGTATAAGAAAATGTGTAATGTATTTCAAAAAGAGTCTCATTGGGGTGCCTGTGTGGCTCAGTCGGTTGGGCGGCCGACTTCGGCTCAGGTCATGATCTCACGGTCTGTGAGTTGGAGCCCCACGTCGGGCTCTGTGCTGACAGCTCAGATTCTGTGTCTCCCTCTCTCTCTGCCCCTCCCCCATTCATGCTCTGTCTCTCTCTGCCTTTCAAAAATGAATAAATGCTAAAAAAAAAAAAAAGAGTCTCATGAAATGGTTAGAATAAAAAGCAATGTCATTGTTTTGTGGTAATTCATAGAGCTGTCTCCATGTAAGATGAGTGTACTTATGGGTCTACAGTATGCTTCAGTTTTTGAAAAAGATGAATATCATGGTACCTAAAAGGCTAAGTGTAAATTATGTGTGAATTTTATGGAAAGACACATCTTTTTCTTATGCACGATTGAACTGTATTTATTCACAAACGGATGGGTGGGGTGGGAATATGGAGAGGTACAGAGATAGGTAATCCATGTGAGGAAGAAGTAGCTTCCAGTGGGCAAGAATATCCTGAATTAGTTGTACATTTTAAGTTTTCCAGTATTTCTAACACTTTGACACCTAGTAAGCTGACCCTGGTAAGACTGCTCCTTTTATGGCCAATTTTTAGAGATAGCAAATGGCTCATCTGCTAGCATAACTTTCAGATGCAAACCAACCAATGCAGAGCCCATAAGCCCCCAAACATCTTTATCAGGTTCTTACACTCTGGGGTCACCATTCCCTGCTCTCATCAACTCATGGTTGGGTATCAGACAAGTAGGGACAACCCAGACGCCATTGAAATTATTCAAACTCACCAATCTTAAATGTGCTTAGCTGTTTACCCAGCCTCTTCCAAGCTTTCTTGAAAAGCCACAATTAAGGTTATTGCTCAGGATTCCGTCCTCACTTCCTCTAGTGCTACCCTGTGTGGCCCCTGGGGAATGGCCTGCATGGAAGTGCCTCCTTCTCTTGGGATTTGATTAACAAACTATCTTTCCAATGGCAGTCATCGCGTGATCTGTTGGCCTCAACAGATGCCTGAATAATAGTAAAATGTAAATTTTAAAAGAGATCCTCCCACTGCTCAGTATTTCCACACATTTTTTTAAATCCACTTTGGGGCACCTGGGTGACTCAGTTGGTTAAGCGTCCGACTCTTAGTTTCCACTCCGATCATGATCTCTGAGTTCATGAGGTTGAGCCCCGCATAGGGCTCTGTGCTAACAGCACAGAGCCTGCCTGGGATTCTCTCTGTGCCCCTCCTCCTCTTTCTTTGTCTCCCAAAAATAAATAAACCTAATAATAATAATAATAAATCCATGACATACTTGGGTAAGTTTCTCCTAAAACTAAATTCAACATTTTTGAGGACCCATTATGAACAAGTTAGTTCTAGACATTATAGACATTTCAGAAATGGATAAGGCATGGTATCGTTGGCAAGGAATCTATTTTCAACCACAGGAGATATCACACATTGATAATATACATTAAAAGGAAGGATATGTGTGCCATTAAAGTGGGTCAAATGGAAAGCTTTAGAAGCATAGGAGGAAAGAATCATTGAAACTTGTGAAGAAGGTCAGGGAATGCTTCGTGAAATAGAGCATCTGAACTGAGCTTCAAGGGTTATGGGGCATTTTGAGAAATGACTATGATTTCGGGTAGAAGAAACCCCATTAATTTTAATTGAACTACACAAAAGTCCAGAGACAGGAGGACCAAAATCTTGACTATTTTCATCAGGCAGAAGCCCAGGGTCCCTGCTCAGGAGAAGTGCCAATCACAGAGATGGAAGGTGAAACACTGGAAGATCTCAACTAAGGAATTAAGATGAAGTTCGGGAAAATGGGTGCTGCTTTAAGTGTAATGGGTTATATTATTACGAATTATATATGACGAAGGTGAAATACTGGTAAGGGAGAAGACCTTTTCTGTCTTCCTTTTATAGCCAGAGACAGGTATATAATAAGTCAGCCTCAGTCCCCACAACTATACACAACCTTATGTTGCTGGCTGCCAACCCTGAATATAGGAGCAAAATTTTGGGCAGGAAATGCCATGTCTCTCTCTGGGAGAACATCTCTGTCTTCATTTTTATTTACTGGTGCAAAGTCCTAGTTTCTCCCTCCTGCCCCCATTTTTCATGAAAACTTAACTTTAGGTTAAACTCAAATATATTTCTTTCTTTCCAACGAAAGCATTCTTCAGAGGATGAGATTTGACATTTTTAAAATTAAAATGGTAAGTGGGACTTAGACTTAAAGCATAACCCTATGGGGGCGGTGGGGGGGGGCGGGGAAAGTGAGTTTTATAAGCAGTAGCCATTTGCTCTGGATGCTTCCTTTATTCTAAAGCTTCTGATAGCCACAGGCTGGTAGAGTACTCAGCAACAATAAAAAATGATTGTTTATTTGGTTGAATAACCTGCCAACATATAAAAATGAAGCTACTGCTAGAAATGCTATCTTCCCCAATCCAAAAGAGAGCCAGAGATTCGCTGGCAAACAAGTTGTTGAGATGCTTGCACACCCTCTCTCCCGTGTGATCAGCGATCACTGCGATTCTGGCCCTCGCCTTCATCCCAGGCAGGCAATGTCAGAGCCCATCATGACATCCCCCTCGCTGTGCTATGTTGCTAAATCATCCTGTACTCAGCCACAGGGAATAGGGAAAGAAATAACGAAGCTCCTGAAGAAAGAAATGCTTTTCTACCCGTGTACCCTCCCTCAGCTGTTAGAGCCAGCATGGAAAGGAGGTTTTGAAGTGACTGTATACCAAATTGCAATAAACAAACAGAAGAAAGTTTATTGATTTCCTTATTCTTTGAAGAGCTAAGAAGCAGTATAGGAAATTGTGAAACAGCAATATCACAGAGCTCAATAAGGCTGCTCTTAGAGCAGAACCAAACAGACGAGGGAATTTACAGATCACCTGCTGCCCAGAGACTACTGGGCTTTGTGTATGTATTTCTGAATACAGAGAAGTGGAGCAGACTGGCATTCATCTTTTGCCTTGCTGAGTAGGAGGCTGGAAAGGACCTTATTTCTTCTTTGATTCTATCACCCATTTATATCTAAGGTGCCATGCTGGTGATTGGCATTCTGCAGAATGGCCCACGAGCCAAAGTCAACCTCCCCTTATTACAACCACATTTTTTAGCATCAGTGTCTCCAGAGTCCTTTCGTTTTGAAATGAGATCAAGTGGTTTGCCAAATACTCCACTAGAGATGATACAGTTTTCTAAAGCATGGAGGATTTTGCGGTGATGAGGCTCATTGATATAAATCCCTTAAATTCACAAATGGAATCTGATTGCTTGGGATATCGGGAGACAGGGTCTGAAACAGAGTCTACTCTAAGAGGTCAGATCACATATTTTGTTAAATTGTTACAAAAAATGACTGGCTTCTAGAATTGCAGTATCATAAATTTCACATTACAGGACTCTCAATTATTGTCTTCATATCTACTCTAAAAGGCCTATGAAGTTGAAATGTAATATTTCATCTCTGACACTTAATCTATGAGGATGTCCTTGGAGATCTATTATGTCTTTAAAATAATTTACGTACATTCTTTAATGATCATTCTCTGCTGAAGGTGCTATCAAAATGCTTTGGGTTTTATAAATAAGACAATGGGAAAGCCTGAGTAAAACTTTTATAGTTAGGGGTTACTATAGAACTAGAACTAATCTGAAAAAAATAAGCAGTTGATTCAAATGGTTACCAATATTCTCAAAGTGTTAGTGATACATGGATGCTATCGTTTTTATCCTTGGTTAAGCATTTCTAATAGGATATCATGGAAAGAGCATGGTTTTGTCATCAGACAAGCTGGGCATTTTCTATTTTCTCCTACACCTAGACCTATTTGGCTTTGGTCATCTCTCTGAGCCTCATTTTCTTCATCTCTAACATAGGGGTTTAAACATAGGTTTAAGTCTTCATCTCGAACATAGGTTGTGACAGTAAAATAATCTGTCTTACATAGTAGCTGTTATATCATTGATAAAGCTAGACATTTTCAAGATAGGTCAAGCGGATCACAGTCAACTTGTCCCCACCCTTCTCAGATTTTTTAAATTAAATATATATTTATTTTCAGAGAAAGAGAGAGAGAGAGAGAGAGAATCCAAAACAGGCATGGGGCTTGAACCCACAAACCATGCGATCATGACCTGAGCCGAAGTCAAGAGCTGGATGCTTTACTGACTGAGCCACCCAAGCACTCCTCAGATTCTTCACTATGTATTACTTTGGGGACCAAGTCCAGATGAAGTTCCTACACTGGGCTCCCTCCAAATTTGATCTCAGGGACAATCTGTGACAATTTTTCTATCCCCAGAGGATGTGTTCTGTAATATTTCAGTAGTAGTAGAGCATACAACTGGCACAAGTTTTTAGCAACCCCCGAAATTACCGTATCCTTCATACCTGGGAGTAACGATTACCAGCATCCTCAAAGCGCAAAACTAACGACTCCGATGAGACTTCAAAATACCGGGGTGGAACCTTAGCACCCCTAGCACACAGAGACAGTGTTTTCAGGTCATGCAACCCCCACGTGGCCGCTCTCTGCTTCGGTTTTCAGCACGAGTCACTGATGGTGTGTTTAATAACTAAAGATTAGCAATGGGGGTGATGTAGGACCAAGGCCTGCGGAAACCTGGACAAAACCAATCAGCAAAAATGAGTTGACATGAAAGACACTTGTCAACATATCCAAATGTAAACTCATTAATCTCAAACCTAGCGTTCTACCTTTTATCTCTGTAGCATTTAATAATGCCAACATCTCTTACAGTCTTCTTAGCTGGAAATGTCATCATCCTCAACTGCTCTTTCGTCCTAATCCCCACATTTATTTATTTCATGAACCTGACATTTTCTTTCAAAAATAGCCTACTTTTGTAAGTTTGGCAAAAACAAAAACAAACACAAAAAACCCAACGCAACCAAACAAAAACAGCCCCATATGACTCTGTTAATAGATTGTTCACCCCTTTCACAGACTTCGGAAGCTTAAGCTTTATTAACTCCATGAAAAATGAGCCCCTGGTGACAAGCATCCAAATACTGGCTTTCGCAGTGGCTTGTCGGAGCAAACCAACTGCCTAATTTTGGAGACTGGAGATTTGATTCCACTCCCCCACATTCCTAGCTAGTGCCTGCCTCTGGCGGTGTACCTCACATTCCCCTGCTGTGGTGATCTCTTCCCTGATTCAACAGTCCTCCAGGTGGTGTTCCTGCAAGACTCTAATCTTTCCATACCGTCCGCTTGATCCATGGAAAGATCACCGCATGAAACTGTATAGATGTTCCTGCTGCTCTTCAGCTGCCCAGCCCCAGGCTCCCTCGACCCTCTATCTCTTTCTAATTTTGTTTTTTGTTTTTCTCTTCGCTCAAGTAAGTGCAAGGCATAGATGAGCAAAACCATTAGGAGTCCGATTAGCAAAGAATCTTCTCTTCTTGCAGGCACCCTGATCTTCACCAGTCATTCATGGCGTTCTTCTCTTGTGCTTTGTGGGAGAGGGAAAAGAAGCACCTGTCTGCCTCGGAACTCTACCACACTGAACACCCATGACTCAGTTCTTTCGTTCTCTCAACCATACGCTTATAAACTTAAGAGACGAGGGTGGGAGCAGGGAACAGCACTGACTGTGGTAAGGCTGGTTCTGAAGCTCAGTAGGTCCTTGAATTGGTATCTGTCAACAATTGTTGGTGTTTATCTCAGGATGTGTCTTTCACATGAGAATCTTAGTTGTTGAGTGAAAGATAGTAAAAGATAATTTACAAGTCAGAGTCTCATTTTCAGCCCAACTGAGCACATTAATTAAGAATTTATAGACACAGGAGACCTGGATGGCTCAGCCGGTTAATCATCCGACTCTTGATTTCAGCTCAGGTCATGATCCCAGGGTTGTGAGATCTAGCCCCTCACTGGGCTCTGTGCTGACAAATCGAGCTTGCTCGAGATTTTCTCTCTCTCTCTCTCTCTCTCTGCCCCTCCCCCATGCACGCACACTGTCTCTCTCCCTTCTCAAAATAAAGAAATAAACATTAAAAAAAAAGAATTTATAGACCCATCACTCTCCATAATTTGTTCCACTTTCTGTCCATGCTACAGATCTCTTTTCTTTTTTTATCCTCTGCTTCTCTGTTCTCCTCTCTCCTCTTTTCTCCACTTCTCTCTCTTTAGGTCTTCATCCTTTAAGTTAGGCCATTTTGCATTCCAAATTGCTCCTTAATTAAAAAAAAAAAAAGAACCTTTAATGTCATGTGGTCCAGTTGTCTTTACACGAAGCAGTTATTAACAGCTCTCCTATCCCGATAAATATCTTTAAGAGAATCCTTTCTTGACCTATGCCATGCTGAGCATGATCTAGCCCTCTGGATCCATCCCTCCTTGATCTAGCCCTCTCTTAGCTGCCTTTAATAAGTAGAGCCTCATTAAATCATTCTCCATCTCAAAGCTTTTCCAAATATCTTTATTTTCTTGTATTATCTTTGATCCTTCCCTCTTCACTGGCACACAAGGAAGCCACTTGCATTCATATTTCTAACTTCACTGCCCTTTGGTTGCTGAACGCCGGTGAACTAAGCATATCTAAGGTACTTTTTACATTGGATAACTTTTTATTTGTTGGGAGAGATGGGGTCACACTTAAATAGGTAGTAGTCTTTGGAAGGTGATGTTTATTCACAACCACAAAGTCAGGCTGATTTAATAAAATCTCACATGTGGCTAAAGCACTCGCTTCAAATAAAAACCCAAAGAAAAGAAAACAACCCTCTCTAAACCCCCAACGCACACACACACCCCATATCCTAAAAAGACAATAACAAAAATTCACACTGTGTATGCATAATGAGACTACAGTAATGGAATGGGTGGATTATTCAGGAAAAATATATATTTTTGATGTTTAAGAATCCTGTGCAGTGTAGAATCATAAAAGAGCAGGGAGAGAACAGAGAATTCCCCAAAGTAAGTCTATCTTATTGACTGACAGACTGAATCAATGGCAAATAGATTCTTTAAACTTTTAAACTTTCCCAGTCAAAGATGAAAATTAAGTACAAACAGTCTAATTTGTACCATTCTTAAATTTTAAGACACAAGAAAAATGACTTCACCAAAAGGTGCTCCCCTGTCAAATATCTTTCATGTGGATTACAATGCTTTTTAGTTTGAAACGAGACTTTTTAGTCTAATCTGTCAAGTATTAGAGGCCCACAAAAGCTGTATCAAATGTGTTGGTATCTTATGCAGCTAAAATAATGGAGCAACTTGTATTAATCTTCAGTTAAAAGGATAACTGATCCGCCATATCCATTCATGGTCTTTTAGTTAAGGTTGATGTGTAAGCCTTTACACTATTCAAAATCATTTTGTTCCTGTTTCCACTTGATGTTATTCTCAAAGCTCTCAGCTGCACGTTGCCTCTTAAGTCTCAACCTGCAAGCCATTCCTACTGTTTTCCAGCTTTGGTTTTTAACTCTTCTGTTCTCCCAGCACTAACTCCTTTGCCCGCAATGATACTATACAAACACCGATTTTTTATAGGACCATGCATTCATTGTTAACATATGAAAATTCTGGGTTTCAAAACCGCATATCTCATAGCTATATTGTTATATGTGTACATATAATCATACACACAATACACACACACAAACACACACACACACAGATATGTGAGTGTGAAAAGGAACACGAGAGCTTTAAACAAGGCCAATAGCAGGTCCAAATTGATACCGGGGTTAGATCACATAGGCTTGGCTGTTTTTAATCTTATTCAGTGAATGTTTTTGAGAGCTACCAACGATCAGAATTTAACAGATTAGTCTTTTCCAAGATTTATTTATTTATTTATTGAGCGTTTGCACGTGAGCAAGTGTGAGTGAGGGAGGGGCAGAGGGAGAGGATCTTAAGTCACCTCCATGCCCTGCGTGGAGCCTGATGTGGGGATCCATCTCACAACCACGAGATTACGACTTCAGCGGAAATCAAGACTCAGATGCCTGACCAACTGAGCCACCCAGCTGCCCCTCATTTCCAAGAGTTATGTGCTTGATCCAGAGAAATACACTCCCCCCACCCACCAGGGAAGTTATAAATTCTTTCTGCAGAAATAATATATTATTACCAATTTGTGTCCCCTCTCCTCGGAGGTGTCCCGGGGTAGATTAATCCCCAACTTTGGGTAGCTTTCCAAGTTCCCAGGTCATAGAGTTAAATTTGCATCTGAGTTTTAGGTTAGAATTTACATATAGCTGGAACAATTCAGCATGACCACAAACCCATATAAGCACCTTTGCCTATATGAGAAAAAGGAATCCTTGGTCTCAAGACATTTTATTTTCATCAGGCAGAAATTGTTGTAATATATTTATTGATTAACAACAAGACTCTTTACTGCCACCTACTGGAAAAAATATAATAAATATGCAAATCTACAACTAAAGGGCACACACATGCTTGTGGGGTCCAAAGGTGAGCCTTGAAAACCCAACAACTTTTTTTAGTGTAGATTTTAATAAGGTTTAAATTCTTTGTTAATAAACACAATACTGTAACAAGATCCAAGATTTTTGTTTTTGTAAGTTGGTCTCAATGGAGAGTACATTTTTGTTGATGGAGCATGGTATTTCCATAGCAATTAGAAGTCTTAGATTTGTTATTTGTTTCTTTTGCTTTAGGATTTTGTTTTTACTGTGGCTTCAGGATTCTTTTAAAAAGCATTAGTATGTAAATACCTATTTAAATAATGCTTGATTTTAAATATGCGGGAGTACTGGGGCACCTGGGTGGCTCAGTCGGTTAAGCGGGTTAAGCCTCCGACTTCGGCTCAGGTCATGATCTCGCGGTCCGTGAGTTCAAGCCCCGCGTCGGGCTCTGTGCTGACGGCTCAGAGCCTGGAGCCTGTTTCAGATTCTGTGTCTCCCTCTCTCTCTGACCCTCCCCCGTTCATGCTCTGTCTCTCTCTGTCTCAAAAATAAATAAATGTTAAAAAAAAAATTAAATAAATAAATAAATAAATATGCGGGAGTACTAAAACATCACAATTATTTGGCAAGTTACAAGACCAGTCTTTCCGTGTCTCAGCTCAGGGGTGGATCCAAGTTTGGGTGGGCCTGAAATTTGTATGCTTTGGGAAAACTTAAACAGAAACGTACAAAACTGTCAATATAGAGTTAAATACAAAAGTGACTCTGTGTCCAGAATGAGTGAAGGACACACAAGAAATAAAAAATTTGTAATGTTGACAAATACCACAAACATTAACAAATCAAGAAAAACAACACTATTTTTTTTATTAATTAGCTGCTTGTATACTCTTGGTTTTCCGGTTCAAAAGACAGACCTCTGTCACAATTCTAGTAGAGAAATTAGAAAGATAACTTGGTCTTTTTCCCTACATCGGTGATAAAAATTCTTTACCATTATGAGAGGCGTCTGCGTGGCTCAGATGAGTTGAGCTGAGCATCCGGCTTTGGCTCAGGTCATGATCTCACGGGTCTTGAGTTCCAGCCCCACGTTGGGCTCTCTGCTGTCAGCTCGGGGCCAGCTTGGGATCCTCTGACCACCTCTCTCTCTTTGCCCCTCCCTCACACTCTTTCTCACAAACGAGTAAACATGTAGAAAAAAAATCTTTAGCATTGTTGGATGAGATGCATAAAGCATGGGATTTCACCAATAAATGTTTTTGTTGTATGTGGTACAGCTACAGGTTTGTACCCTACAAACAAAAGAATTCTTATTGATCCTATTTCATTTTAATCCGACCAAAAAAGAAAAAAAAATATATGCATGGTGCTTTATCATGGTGTATGCTTCAGTATCAAATAATAAAGAGAACTTCCATTATGACTAAGTATTTATGACGGCTGAATCTTCTACTTACACATGCGTATGTCTGATGACTGTAAGAAATCTCCACAGATTAGCTTGTCTTTGTGTATTTTACTACTTGTTTCTTCTGTTCATCTCTCATTGTTCACTCACTTCCAGTACTGGCGACCAAGATTTACATTTTATGCAGCATATGACCATGCACCTTTGTCTTACAATGTTCAGTGAATAGGCATGTGAGTCTTGAAAGTCATTTTTCTAAGAATGATTGGCAACACATCAACTAAACCTGGAAGAGACTGAAAACCACGTACGTGTATCTAGTTTATTCCATAAAATGTTACCTGGTCCACTATACTGACAACATTACAGAGATTGAACTTGATTAGCAGAAACTAGCACATACTTTAAATGCCTTAGTAAAACATATATGGGGGCACCTGGATGGCTCAGTCGGTTGAGCTTTAGACTTCGGCTCAGGTCATGATCTCACAGTTGGTGAATTCGAGCCCTGAATCAGGCTCTGTGCTGGCAGTGCAAAGCCTGCTTGGGATTTTCCCTCTCTCCCTCTCTCTCTCTCTGCCCCTCCTCCTTGTGTTCTCTAAATAAATAAATAAATAAATAAACTTAAAAAAAAAAAAAAACAGGTGTGAATGAGAGGGTGGAATCCCACAAAAATTCAGGGTCTTACCACTTCAATAAACTTCCAAGAGTTTGACAGTCTGGAGCATGCCAAGACATCCTCTCTAAAGTGAAAAACATGTTTCTGGACCTTACACCATCTATGACAACTGAATTTTGGAGGCCCTGTATACGACATTTGAATGTGCTACCTCAACTCATCTAAAGTCATGGAGTTGCCCGTTTTGATCAGACAGTGGAGAAGGAAACGTGAGCTCGGCTGCTTTAGAGTTCCCAGTTCACAAAAGGGGAGTGCTTTCACAGGGGGACATGGCAATTCTGCCATTGAACTGGAAGATGAAACTGACGCATGGCCATTTGGGGCTCCACACGCACTGAACCAGCAGGCAAACAAAAATGGGTTAATTTTCTAGCTGAAGTATTATACCTGATCACCAAAACCAAGTCAAGTTGCTGCTACAGAATGGGGCAATGTGGGTAGTCTGGACTCCATAGGACTCTCTGGGGAGGCTCTAGTGCTTCTATACCCAACAGTAAGAAGTAATGAAACCACAGCAACCAAAAAAAGGAGGGGCAATTAAGTGCTCAGATCCTTATGGAATGAAGGGTTGCATCAGTTCACCAGCTCATGAACACAGAACAGCTGAAGTTCTGGCTGAGGGCAAGAGAAATCTAGAACAGGTTTTGAGAAAAGAAGCCCGAGATAGCAACCACAACCTCATGGACAATTACAGAGACCAGGACTGTAGCAGCTTTCCGTATTTTCTCTTCTTCACATGTGCATGCTTATGTGCATGTACTTATCATTTTTCTCTTCTTTCTCCTTTCCAGTTTTATTTTACGTACAGGATGCTGAATGTTAATTTTATAGTTCAGTCTTTAGGTAATGGGCTTTGCAGTGGGGCTGGGACTGAATATGAGCAATGATTAATGCAGTCAGCAATGGATACTGTGACTGTTGGGACCGTGATTCTTATTTTGAGGAAGGAGTGAGAACATCTTCATTTATAAGATATCTAGTTTCAGTTGGAAGTATAGAGGTGTTTTGTTGATGCACAGGAATTCAAATATGTGGGCAAATAAAAGTGCCTATAGAGGCCTAATAACCAAAGGGGTTGACCGTGTTACCAATTTATTACCTCTCAGCTCCAAATTAATTGCCTGCTTTATAAAAAATGGATCTGGGCCCTTTATTTATATTTTTCATATGTCAGCTGGCACAACATTAAGCTTTGTTGGTAGGGGGTGCTGGAGAGATACTATAGGAGAAAAGGTTTTGGTTTCTGTTTCTGGAACGATCCAAGGGCAGTTTCCTGAGTGCTCAGCTCCTGCAGTGCAAAGGTCTCTCCACAGCAGTCTCCTAGAGCTCTCCTTGCTTCTCCCCCAACAGGCCTCCTGCAGTGCACAGTGACCAGCGACACCCAGCAGTTAGTGGCTTCCCCAGTTCTCACCCGCTCTCCCCGCCCCCCGCCCTTGCAGTTAATGGCTTCCCTCCCCTAGGATGGTTTCACAGGGGAATGCTTCTAATAAGATACTTTCCCATAAACAGCCTTTCCTCATACCCTTGAGTGTTGATTTCTTGTAAGTTCCACCAGCGTGGCACGAGGGTGACTACTCTGCTATTCGGGGCACCACAACCATGCCCTTTCCAGCAATGTGTGGATCTCAGCGATGGAAGGCTCTTCCTCGCGCACTCTATCTCAGCCCTAGGGGTAGTGGCTGTTCCTTATATCTGCCATTCCTATACTTTTTAGAGTTTTCTTTCTTACTGGTCAATCCCTTTTTACTCCAACCCACGTTTATAGTTAATAATTCTTTACACTAAGTCTTCCCACTTGTAACTACTCTAATTTCTATCTCCTGATTTGACCCAGCCCGATACTCCAAATGAAATGTAATTCACTTTTAACTTTTAAATGTAATTAACACCTTAACTTCCCTTCAGCTGTATACTAAAAATGCCCACAGCCACTCCATGCGCTCTAGCCCGAAAGTGAAAGGAAGAAGAGGAAGAATTGGAGTAGACATCCTGGCAATCAATGTGGCATTTTACTAAATCCGATAAAAAGGCAAACGTTGCCTTTCTGACTGCTCACCCACCACCTCCGCTACCCTTTATCCATGTCTTATTTTTTTCTGGATCTCTTCCAGTGAAGAAAGCAGGAACATCTCATGTTTTGATTTGAAAATTCTCCATCTTCAGAATTTTTTTCCCCTAAGAGAAGTGTTTTACTCTCGAGGTTCATGTGCCCTGGGGAGTGTTGTCGGTAGGAAAGTATTCTGTCCGCCTCTGCAAATCTGTTGTCATAATGTCAACAAATCTCTCCTGGGTTCGAAAACATACTAGTTATGTATTTAAAGTGAGATTACCATCAATGGCTTACAGTCTTCGTGCGTAAATAAAAAAAGAATTGCCATTAACTAATAAGCATATACATTTGGACATGAATTTATTTAAGATAAATTTTTGCCTAAAAGATTTATTAATCCTAAGAGTAGAGGAATTTATTAATTAAATATGGAGCTTTAGTGGGAACTGTTAACATCCCTTGTTGAAACCCATGGCTTTTTTTCTGTGCTTCTTATTTCTCCCTTCTTCCAATTACCCTTACTACTTTTATTCATCCTTTTAACTGAACCATCCAGAACCCCTACTCCAACCTTTCATCAAACTGTAACTGAATTCAGCCGTTCTTCCTCTCCACCCACTTCAGCAAGTTCAAACGCTATTCTGACTTACACCTTTTATTCCCCCAACTGACATCAGCAAATGAGAAAAGAAGTATCTTCAGGTAATGTTTATTAGTTCCCAAAATGCATAGGTGTTGAAAATAGTGCTTATGAAAAGTATTCCCTTAATTGTATTCACACAATGATTGAATACTGTGCAAATATCCAAATATAGTACTGGTTTTTTTGTTGAGAAAAATGTACAAGATTTTGTGTTTACTTTTAAGGGAGCGCAGACTCTGTGTTCTAATTCTTTTGTGTATTATAGGCCGTAGATATTTGGATGACAGCCCCAAAGTGAGCAGTTTGAAAAATGGATCTGTGTTTGGTTTCGTTGCTTAACTATTTTCCCAGCCTTTACTCCCAATCTAATTTCCAGAGGCTTTGCTCTCAAAAATTTCAGAAGCTGAGGACAGATCAGCCGTGGAAAACGAGAAAGGCCACCTCCTTATATGGTGAGGCCATGTCAGACACACGGGACAAGAACTAAACAGAAGGGAAAATGATTTATTTTATTACATAATGTTTAGGGTCTGGTTTTTGTTACCTTGCAGTTTAGAAAGGACTGCATTGATTTGACTGAAGTAAATACATCAATGAAAACTAGAGAGGGAGTTAAAGGGGATGGGTGCCTTTTAATTACAACTGAGTGGATGGTTCAAACTCTGAATAATTCCATGCCATTATACCAGTTACCTAGAAAATGGGTACCACTACCTGTATGCACAGAAATGACCATAAGTTTTGCTGCCTTAAAGAAAATAATCTGTGTTGTTAATTTTACAAACTGTTTCAGTATTTTAAGTATTTTTTTCTGTAGTAAACAACCACAAAAAACCACGAATTAGAGAAGAGAGAAGTATTGAATATTAAGATTTTTTTTCACAAGTAAGTTAAATCCTAACTTACTCAGAGGGGTTAAGAAAAAATTTTTTAATGTATCTTGTAGAGTTGTGAGGATTAGAAGAAATGAGTATACAAGGCAAGCTCAATAAATGCATTGCTAATATAGTAGTAAGTGAGTGGATGAAAGTAGTAGAAAGAAGAATATTTTGGATGATATTTGAGTGAATGAAATGATGATATGATTCTTGTACATGTAATAGTCAATTTATGAGCATATTATAAAAAGTCCTTTTAAAAATTGAATAAATTTAACATGTAGCGTCGTGCAAGCTTAAGGTGTACAGCCGGTCATTTTGATACATTTATATATTGTAATATCATTGTGGGTGTAGAAGTATTTATTACATTACATAATTTAGTTCAATATTACTGTCTATATTTATATTATACCATGTGTTAGATCTCTATGGCTTATTCACTACTTTTTACAAATTTGTACTCTTTATGTTTAATTTTTTAATGTTTATTTTTGAGAGGGAGACAGAGTATAAGTGGGGGAGGGTCAGAGAGAAAGGGAGATACAGAATCTGAAACAGGCTTCCGGCTCTGAGCTGTCAGCACAGAGCCCGACACTGGGTTTGAACTCCTGAACTGCGAGGTCATAACCTGAGCCAAAGTCAGACGCTTAACTGACTGAGCCACCCAGGCGCCCCAAGTTTGTACCCTTAAATGCCGTCACTCTTATCCCTGCCCTCCATCCCTACGTAACGATTTCACGCTGTGGTTTTTACAGGCTTAACTTTTCTAGATTCCACATATAAGTGAGATCATACACTATCTGTTTTTCTCTATCTGACTTATCTTGCTTAGCTCAAGGTCCATCCTCACTGTTGCAAGTGGGAAGATATCATCCTTTCTCATGGCTGAATAATATTCCATTATGTGTATGTATCACATCTTTTTTATCCATTCATCCATTGATGGGCTTTTGGGTTGTTTCTGTCTCCTGGCTACTGTGAATAATAGTGTGATAAACCTAGGAGTATGTATATCTCATTGAAATCCTATTTTTATTTCCTTTGAGTATATACCCAAAATTGGAACTGCTAGATTGTATGATATATTTTTTAATGTTTTGAGGAAAATCCACATTGTTTTCCAGCGTGGTTGGAGTAATTTACATCCCCACCAACAGTGTATATGAGTTCCCTTTCCCTTCATCCTTCAGAACACCTGTGGACCCTTTACTTTGTGATGAGAGCCATTCTAACAAGTGTCAGGTGATGTCTCATTGTGGTTTTTATTTGCATTTCCTGATGATTAGTGATGTTGAGCATCTTTTCATCTGACTATTGCTCATTTGGATGACTTCTTTGGAAAAGTCTATATTTTGTCCTTCTGCCCATTTTTAAATTGGATTTTTTTTTGTTAGTAAATTGAGCTCTTTATATATTGTGGATATTAACCTTTTATTCGATATATGGTTTGCAAAAATTTTCTCTCATCCTATGGGTTGTCTTTTCATTTTGTTAATTGTCTCTTTTGCTGCGCAGGAGCTTTTGAGTTTGAGAGTCCCATTTGTTGATTTTTGCTTTTGTTGTATGTGCTTTTAGGGTCATGTCCTAAAGTCATATTTGAAGATCAATATTTTCTTCTTCTGGGAGTTTTATAGTATTAGGTCTTATGATTAAGTGTGATCCATTTTGAGTTAATTTTTGTAAGTGGTGTGAAAAAGGGGTCCAATTTCATTAGTACAAGTCTTGATGTGCTAGGGGGAAAAGAAGGGCTCCTTTTATTTATTCATAGGAAGCAAATGCTATATCCATAGGGATAAATAGGATTCTAGCAACTATGAAAGGTAAATGTATGATTTATGAGCTCCTAAATGACATTAGATTGCATTCTGCCTCATCCCAACCTCTCCGCTAATAGGAAGGTCTGACTGTTGTAATTCAACCCTGACACAAAAGGCCTCCGGGGCAAGGCTGGGGGTTCCTTGTGGCCTTTGAAAGGGATTTTTGCACTCATGTTCCGGTGGATCAAACTTTTGATTTTTCCAAAATCCTCTATCTCAAAGTCAGGTGGCCCATCTATGGGATGTATTTTCTCCTAGAGGGTGAGGAAGAGGAGGAGGAAAGAATCAAGGATCCAGTAATAAGTGTTCTTGCTTTTCATGCAAATGTCAGGTTTATGCTGGTGATAACTGGAAATTCTGGGAGAAAGGAAGACAGGGAGCCTGCAGGCGGCTGGTCTTTGGGAGTGTTTTTCCATTTCTTAGCGGGGGAAGCAGCATGGGGTGGTGGAAAGAGCAGAACCCTTTATGGCAGGTTAGACCTGAGTTTGAATCGTGTTGCAGCCACATAACAAATACAACCTCAACCAAGCTGCTTGACATCTCTAGCTTTAGTTTCAGTTGCATAATGGAGATAATACTACCTATCGTTGAAAACTGTAATGTGTAAAACAGATATAATTAAAGTGCCGATGTACTCAAGTATGTTCTGGAGATCACTTACTTGCAGGAGATATACATCTCTGCTCTAACAACTAAAGTCTCTATGGTCATATAAGCATAGAAAAAACTACTAAATTCCCTTCTTGGAGGTTCACAACACACACGCTGGCAAATATATTAATAGCTCTGAGAAATTCTGCATTATAAAAAGGACACCTGGGGGCGCCTGGGTGGCTCAGTTGTTTAAGCGTCCAACTTCGGCTCAGGTCATGATCTCGCGGTCTGTGAGTTCAAGCCCTGCGTCTGGCTCTGTGCTGGAAGCTCAGAGCCTGGAGCCTGCTTCAGATTCTGTGTCTCCCTCTCTCTGCCCCTCCCCCACTCGTGATCTGTCTCTCTTACTCTCAAAAATAAATTAAAAAAAAAAAAACATTAAACATTAAAAAAAAAAAAAGGACACCTGGTTAACAGGTAAACATATCCACTTATTTGGGACTTTTTTTCCCCTTGGATCACCTAATTACATCCCCTAGAATATTTTTACCTTAACATCGTTTAGGAAGCCTTGGGCTAGTGCAACACAGGGAACATGATAGATTTCAGTAAATGATAGCTGTTTTCTGTGGAGTTCCAAGAGCACAGCTTGAGGATAACAAAGGATAGAAGGGTTTGTCTTTAGTCCAATATAGAGTTAATAATTAAGATGGAAAGTTCCTGCAGGGAACAGGCTAACATAATTAGGTCACAGTTAATCTATGTGGCTATTTTCTTTTTGTCTGTTTGTAGTGAACTAAATCAATCCTGGGAAGTGCAAGGTTTCGAATACATATTTTGGACTCACATGAATGATCTTTGACAAATTAAACACACACACATTCCTCCTCTTACGTTAAAGATAATGTAAGATGTTGTCTGGGCTTATTCTGATTAACTTAAAATTAAGCTAGTTGAAGAACTCATTTGATACTTACCATTAACCAATCTTCTATGTCTTTAATGATGAGATTTCCTTCCTGTATTTGGGAGCATAATTATGTTTTCTAATTAAAAATGAGGACTGTGGAGCCAGATGGCCTGGGTTGACTCTCAGTTCTACAGTTTATCAGCCACGAGACCCTGTTATCTCATTTGTCTGAGCAGTACCTACCTCAAAAACTTATTGCAAGAATTAAACAAATTAACCTATACAAGGGACTTATTTTAACACTTGACGCATAGCAAGCAGTTGATACATTTTAGTTGTTATTATCTATAGTTCAAATATCTCTTTTTTTATAGTTCAAATATTTCTTATTTAGCTATGCAACTAAAGATGTGTGGTTTTCTTTTTTACAAAAAAAAAAAAAACAATCTACTGTGGGTTGAGTATTGTTCTATGCACTTTACAAATCATTTTATCCTTATTAAAACCCCATGAGGTAGATGGTATTATTTTCTCCATTTCATAAATTATGAAACTGACGCACAAGGAGGATAAGTACCTTTCACAGAGTGACACATCTACCGAGGACAGAGCCGGGTGTGGGACCCAAGGAGTTTACCGTTATGTTCGCTTCTTCTCGTAAGATGAGGTTATTGAGGAGGAACAGCAGGGGGGCGGTGACTCCGCAATTTTCCATCATAAAATGATATTTTTGCATTCCCTTCCCTCTGCTAAGGTGTGAAATACAGATAGTTTTCTGTCTTGTGCTTTCATTCTTCTTGATGTAACATGAAAGGGGGATTTATCCTCCTAGATCTATGGTTTTGATAAAGCTTTCCATTCAAGCCATTTTGCTGTTTTTGTTATGACATTCTGAAGGCAAGTTTAACTTTATCCCCATTCCCAAACTTAGTGACATGAATTTTTTGGGGTGCTTCATTCCTATAATTGTTGTCTATTGTAAATGCAAACCTAACTGCACATTTTCAAGTTTTTCATTTTTCATACATTTAACATACATCTTTGCAGTACATTAATTTTGAGGGCATACACATATTGTCTCTTCTTTCATGGGAAAATGACAGATAATTTTTTTTAAAGAAAAAACTTTTTTATAGATATCTGAATTGTTCTGATCTCACATAACTTTTAAAAGTATCGTAATTTCAGGGGCACCTGGGTGGCTCAGTTGGTTGAGCGTCCGACTTTGGCTCAGGTCATGATCTCGGAGTTTTTGAGTTCAAGCCCTACATTGGGCTGGCTGTTATCAAGCCCATCAGCACAGCCCCCGCTTGGGATCCTCTGTCCTCCCTCTCTACCCCTCCCCAAATATACTGTGATTTCAAAAGCACACCTTAGGCTGAGGTGTTTTGTAATCATATAAACCTGTAATGAAGGTCAGCATCTTTATTTCTCTCTGTAGCCAGGAGATTTTGAATAAATTACTAATGTTTTAAAGCTTTCATTTTTTTTCCTTTCAGAGCTGTAGGGATTCAATAAGGTAATACATGAAAAGCACTTAGCATGTGTCAAACACATAGTGAGTGTTCAAACAACGTTGGCAATTATGTTATTTTAATGACAATAAAACAAATGATGTTTTTTTCTTTGTAGGTAAGACCTGTTCAGATGAATTTCTTCCTTCAATTTCATTTGAGTGCTGCCTAGAACATTTGGGTTATAATAACATTTTATCTGCAACCAAGATTTTTAATGATTTTTGTTTCGTTTTGCTTTTGAAAAGGTGTTAATTCTCTTTCTGACCTCTAAGTAGTTTCCACGATACCACAGACAAATCAGACCTAGCCAGAACCTTTGAATCAGAACATTTATTGGGTAACACCCTCCTTGTCCTCGGAGAAGTAATTTGTGCTTCTAAGCCCTTGCTCAATAATTTATTTGTATATAGAGGCTTTGGAAAATTGAATAGACAGTGTTTCACTTTTATGTTGTATGACTACGGTCAAATGTAAACTCATTTATGTATGCGTGCGCGCTCACACACTCGCCAACACTCTTGTAGCTTCTTTCTGCTCAAAATCCTAAAAGGCTGAAATTTTAAAACAGTTCCTGTCAATTTACGCTTCAGACAGTGCCCCCTACAGGAATAACAAATAACGACTGGTCATGAGCCCTATTACTGCTAGGCACTATGCTAGTTGCTTTTCACAAATTATCTTAATTCCTACACTCTATTTCCCCAGTTTACAGATGAGAAAATTGAGGTGCAGAGAGTTTGAAGGGCTGGAGGAAGTCTCCATAAGTTCCAGGGCTAGAATCTACATCCCGATTCTTATATCTTCACTACACTGCTCCGTGACCACTCCGCTTCTGTCACACGCTTTCAGGATGTGTATGCCGCGGAACCCTCTCAGATGGCTCTGTGCAGTGGTCCCCGAGTGTTTTCATTTTTCCCCATTAAAAGTTTTCCGGTAATATTTAAAATGTTTGTCTTTGAATATCACACGGTAATAAAAGTTATTGGCTGTTTTAAAAACCAAATCAATTAATGATAAATGTGGTCCAATAAATCTAGATGCATTGATAGATTAAGAGGGAGAAGTGATTACAGTAAAGTGCAGTGCTCATAAAGCCTTTCAATGACTAAAATAGTCAAACAACAGCAGATTTCACTTCTACGCATTAACTCAGTCTAGGGGAATAGTTGTATCCCATTCTTTGCCATTAAGTTCTCCCTAAATTAATTCCTAGAGAAATTATGGGCAAATAGCACCTTCCCCGCAGCGATTTTTTTATGTTGTAAGATAAGGATTAAGAAACCCTGTGGCCCAGTAAGAAACCCATTTTGTAGTCTCTTTGTACTGATAAAATTTCTCCTGGCACTGAACTCTCACTGTCAAAAATACTATAACATTTTACTAGTTTGCAAAAGATGAAAATGTTACCAGATGTTAAATTCAAGAAGCAAGTTAACAACTTCTGTTTTCAAATGGGTAGGTTTCCATCTTAAAGAGAGAGAGAGAGAGAGAGAGAGAGAGAGAGAGAGAAAGCTGTTCTCCAGCCGCAGCATAAAAAAAAAAGTCCAGTCATTTCTAAATTGAATTTTATAATTATTTATTCTCACAGGACTGAGCTTTTGAATAATGGGATACGTGCTAATTACCTTAATTCCAAGTAGGCTTTATAAATGCCTTCTTTTGAACCAAACAGGCTGGAGTTTCCAGGGCAAAGTAATTAATAACTTTCACCTAGTGACATTATGGCTGCAGATAGGACATGCCTCAATGCAGGAGATCTTACTATTGTTCGCGTGTTACATATCTTTTGTTCTGCCATGACGATGTCTATCGTACCCTGGCCTGGCTCTTTAGCATAAAAGGTTTATTGAAATGAAAGCATTTCAGAGGTCATTTCCTCACCTGACTCGTTAATCACAGCCAGCGTTTTTACCCAGTTCTGCTCTACTCCGCGTGAGTAAGATTAGTAGATCCACACCACACAGGAAATTTGAGAGAATAGGAGAAATGAATACTTGTATCAAGTGAGTGTGGGCCTGTGTTTTTACTAGTCTTTTGATGGGTTGCACCAGATACTTGGAGGAAACACGCATGTGGCATTTTTCAGATGTATCCCGAAAGGGTTTTCAATGTTTCACCTTTCGTTCTTCAAAAAATCATTCTTTGGTTCAGTAATAGCTATAGAAACCTTCTCCTTTGATATCCAAGGGTGGTAAGGAACTCTTCTTTTGATTAAGAAATGCTTGGGCGATTGAAGAACATTACAATAGATGAAATAAGGAGAGTACATCAGTCACCTTACATTAAGTCAGACCTATATGAAAGACAAAATTGAGTTAAGTGTAAAAGAATATTTGACTCTGCATATGAAAACATTCAGAGTGTTTCTTACTCACCCTGTGTAATTTTTCCTTTTCTGTTTTTTCCTATGATATGCTAATAATTTCTAGCCTTATTTTAAAACATGCTTGGTGAAGACAGTATTAAAATGATCAGAGATGAGCTCAGTATTTAAACATCAAATTGCCCAAGTGATAGCTGTTGCTTAAATACAGTATGGGTGGGTTTGTTGTAGATCCTGAAAACTTTGGTGTCAGGGATTCGTTTCTCTGATTGTGTTAGAATGTCTGCAGTTTGCTGAGTACTTATATTTTATCATTTGAAATGGGACATTGAGAATGTGTCATCGAGGACATTATAGTTCTCCATCTGGAATGCAACGAACCATTAATTGGCCACTCCACTTTCAAGATGCTTGAAAAGTGAAATAGAATAATGTTTCCGTTACAGATACTACTTTAAAAATTAATCATGTAGATGCAGCTTCACTGGAAATATATCCACACATGTAAAAATGTTCTTCAGCCAGGAAGAAATTTGTTGATTTTCAAAATCTATATTGGAATGGAGTCAAAGCCGCATTTATACAACAGCACTGATTCAACAATTTTCATATCAAGTCTGCGTTTTATGTGAACGATTCTATTTGCTGACCTGTGCAGTTCTCTCCTTAACTCTGGACCCACTTCTACTGCTGTCTCTCAACTTTCTCTTCCTTCCTCCTTCCCTTGATCCTTTCTTTTGTTCTTCTGTAAGTAAAACTGAACACTTACCAAGCAGTATCTCATGAGTATCCATGGTGTTTAAACCTGACAGGGACGCATGTCGCAGATAAAATTTCACAAATACGTGTCGCATTACAGAAAGGATAGTGACAAACTTTCTCACAGAGAAATTTGATCACAGAATTTCTCACAGAAATTTGCTCCTTATGTTAACTTTCCTCTCTCTGTTATAGGTACCACCATCTACAAACATGAAATCCAGAAGTTGTCTTTCCTCTCTCCTTAACATCCAACCTCTAAAGTAATATGGTCAGTTACACCTTTTTAAAAAAGTTTATTTCTTTATTTTGAGAGAGAGAGAATGAGTAGGGTTGCGGAGCAGAAAGAGAGGGGGACAGAAGATCCCAAGTGGACACTGCTGAGAGCAAAGAGTCAAATGTGGGGCTTGAACTCAGGAACCCTGAGATCATGACCTGATCTGAAGTCAGACACTTAACCACTTAACCAACCGAGCCACACAGGAGCTTCAGTGTCAGTTACACTTTTTAACATGCGCTGGGTCTGTCCCTCCTGCTCCTTTGCTCAGTTCCTGCCTATAGGTTGCCTTTATTTCTCTCCCCTGTACTTCAAGAAATGTAAAACTAGTCTCTTTTTCTTCCAGGTGGTTCCCCTCCAATACAAGCTTCATATTCCTTTTCCATCATCAAATACACATGGAGTGACTGTTAGTGCCAGACATGGTGTGAGGATTCTCTTTTTAGCGAACATAGCCGATGATGTCTCTCCTTTGCCCAAGCCTATAAACTTCTGGTGAATTTTCTTGGACTCTGGGTTCCATCCGTGTCTGACTCCTCAGAGTGGTATGTATAGTTGTTCAGACTAAGCCTCAATTTTTCTTCTTCTTCTTCTCATTCCCTCCCTCCCTCCCTCCCTCCCTCCCTCCCTTCCTTCCTTCCTTCTCTCTCCCTTCCTTCCTGTACCTTCTCTCTTACCAGTCAGTCCTCACCACTATTCCACTATTTCCTACCTTATTGGCCTTTTCTTTACTCTGAGTCTTTTCAAATGATGGTCTTTGTGCTTATCTATGCCCCAATTGACAATTTCTGCTTATTCTTTAAGATCTAATTTTAATTCTTTCTTCCCCATTGAAGTGCATCCTGAGTTTCCCGTCTTGTTTATGCTCCTATTTTGCACTACTAGGCTATGTTTATATGTGCACCGCTTGCATTAGACCTGGAGCTCTTTTTTTTTTTTTAATTTTTTTTTTCAACGTTTATTTATTTTTGGGACAGAGAGAGACAGAGCATGAATGGGGGAGGGGCAGAGAGAGAGGGAGACACAGAATTGGAAACAGGCTCCAGGCTCTGAGCCATCAGCCCAGAGCCCGACGCGGGGCTCGAACTCACGGACCACGAGATCGTGACCTGGCTGAAGTCGGACGCTTAACCGACTGCGCCACCCAGGCGCCCCAGACCTGGAGCTCTTTGAAGCCTAGGGAGCTGTGTCTCATTTGGTTGTGGGTCCCAATGTCTGTCTCATTATCAGCACGCACTAGACGCCCAGTAAAAACAAAACATATGGTTTTGTGGCTTAATAAACTGACATGAATGAGCATGAACTGACATGTTTTCACTTACCAATCCATTGCCAAACAAGTTTTCACATAATCACAGCTGAACTGGTAAAGGAGATTATTTTATTGTTAATTTTTAAAAACTATCCTGGGAAAGTGGAAATGTCTAACCAAGGTCATACATAGACCCTGAGACTATGGAGGTTTATCTGGGGAGGCATTCCCTGTGTTTTCCCTATCCTGATTGGAAGGGAAGGAGCAGCTAGTGAGCATGGGGTGTGTCTGGGAGGTACAGGATGAAGGCAGGGCTGAGCGAGAAGATCTCTGGGACACAAATCTTAGAACCCATATTTCCCTTCCATCATTAATGCCTTCCCAAACTTGCCTGTTTTCTCGTTCCAAATTTGGCACAAGAAGCCTATTTTTTTTTATTACAGTTTGTAGATTAAGTCACATTGTTGTACATAACTTACGGTCATGACTCTATTAAAGCATGTAAGTTGTTCTGTATTATTTGGCATTTAGGTACCTCACCTTGATATCGTTTTCCTGAGTGAGTAGCTGTGTACATGCTTGTGCTCGTGCACTGGGGAGAGATGCACTGTGCCTTCTCCTTAGAGCTGTGTACACACCAGAAATTTAATGCCTGTAGAAGAGGAAATTTCAGCCTCCTGCTTCCCAAAGATTAGCTACCCAAATGACGACACATTTTCATTGGTCTATCTAAATGGTTTCCGTCGTCTTTTCAGTTGAAGATCACAATTATTTGTTGAGTTTTGGAATGAAAGGCAGAGTCAAATTTCATTCAATAATAAGTGTGGGAAATGCACAATTACGTTGTTGTTGCTCAGACCCCTGCCACATAGCCTGGTTGGTACATTGCATGTATCTGGTTCCCCTAGAGCAAGGTGATTGGCAAGGATTAGGATAAGTCTGTGGCTGAGGCACAGATACTCAGACCAGGAACAATTTCTCTGTCCTACAGGATTGCTCTCTAAGGTCAATATTGCATTTGAAGGCAGCTTTGCTTTGAATATGACAGATAGGTTACATAGAAGACCACAGGGAATCAGTTGGTTCTTGGAATAAGTAATAAGAACTGAAACAGTAATCTTTTCCTCAAGTGCAAATTTGACAACTGAGCTATGTCTGACTAATATCGAACATCCACATCGACCTGTTGAGGTCAATAGTTGGGCTTAGTTATGCTCTGTATTGACTGCTTACATTTTCTAAATGAGAAAGAAATGGCCAAATGGGAAAATTCAATTGCACCTGGAGAACTGTTTGTTTCTTTTTTTCTTTTTTTTTTTTTTAAAGAGTAATTTAATTTTACAGGGTAAATGAAGGCTATGTTTTGAAAAATTGGTCTTAGGTTTATTTTGTTCACGTGAATTAATCCTATAGAGATCAACATGTTTTTAGAGGAATTAAGAGAAATAGTGATGTTCATGCAACTGTAAAGTCTTGGCCTAAATTGTCTTTAGAAACCGAGAGAAAGTTCAGCACAACGGAAAGAACTTTTGGCTCTGGATCCATAGACATATGACGCTGAGGTTTGGCCTCATTTATGCTAGATGACATCACTGGATAAACACCTTAAGCTCTTTGGTTCTCATTTTCTTAATTAATAATAATATAGCAGAAGTCCTCTGATCTAATCCAATTAAGACTGATTGTTGATCAATGAAAAAAATAAGTGAGGAAAATGTAAAAAAAACTGTACAACACAAAATTTTAATTTTACTTAAAATATCCAAAAGTACTTTCCATTCGACAATCTGCTGATGACAGACCAATGTCAATTCTCTGGATAAGTTTTGCTGATTAGTGTGAATTTTTTTTTTTTAACGTAAGTTCTATAACCGATGAGTAAATTTGAGAATGGGAAAATGGGTGAATACTTTGTACATGGGAAGTTCAAAATGCCACTATTATTATACGAATATACAATGGAGTATGTATTATATAATTATATAAATATATAGTGGAAAAGAATAAGAGAGGAAGCCCAGGAAACCTATCTCAGTTCCAGGAGGATGAGGATGGCATATGTGCATACACAATTTAAAAATATATGTGTGTATATATATATGTGTGTGTGTGTATGTGTGTATATATATGTGTGTGCATATATATGTGTGTGCATATACATGTATGTATGTGTATATGTGTGTGTATATATATGTGTATATATATGTGTGTGTATATATATGTGTGTGTATATATATGTGTGTGTGTATATATATGTGTGTGTGTATATATGTGTGTGTATATATATGTGTGTGTATATATATGTGTGTGTGTATATATGTGTGTGTGTATATATGTGTGTGTGTATATGTGTGTGTATATATATGTGTATGTGTATATGTGTATGTGTGTATATATGGATATATATACTTAAAAATATATATGTATATGTATGTACATATTTGTATTAATGAAGGAATGTAGTTAAGACAGAAGTATGAAGAAGTAGAAATCTGCCTGTGAAAACCTACAAGAGAGACGTGGCAGAAGGGGGCTCCAGGCAGAGTTGGTAAAGGTGTAGACAGTCAAAGATAAGAGAGAACCTGCCAGAGTGAAGGGAACAGAATTAACTATCAGTGCTAGAGATGAGATTCTAAGAGTGAAATAAGGATGGAGACCTTTACAGTTAATGCTTTTAACACACAACTTAGCATAAAACTAACATAAACACAATCATTTAACTTATGAATGAGTCAATGAGTAAATCACTATACACACAATCCATGGTATATTTCCTTGTTATTTTTGGAGTTTTTACAAAAGTTTCTGAATATGCGGACAATAAAATTATATAAGTTTCTCACCAATAGCATCCAGGGGAAACTAATTTTCAGGGAATTAAGAACATCTTTGTGAAACTGTGCTGCGTGTAATGATCTTTGACTACTGAGACAGCAGTCTGCGAACTTGCGGGAGCTCAGACCCATCATTATGGTAATGGATTATCAGTGTACTGAGAAATGTGCACATCCTTGTTAACAGAGATTCCTGGCGGATAGAATCCTGGGTGACAGTTTACTTTTCTTTTTTTTTTTCCTTCTCCTCATTTAGTAACCGTTTCTTTCAATATCCATATCCAGGACTGCCCTAGAATCAAGAAAAATTCTTGGAATCAACTTCAAAATGCAAAGCACAACACGTAAATAAATAAATATAAAAAATAAATAATATACGCTTGGGGGCCTATTTTGATTTGTTTTTAGCCACAGCGGTAGCTGATTTTGTTGGGTGCTTAGAGGTCAGTGGATGGGGGAACATGAAAGGGGGCTTTTAAAGTGTTCCTTGAAGAAACCTCAGTGATCTGATGAAATTGCTTTAGAAGACGATGGCTCTCTTCAGAAAGCATGAAAAAGGTAAAAGGGGATGAAATCAAAGTAAGAGAGAAGAAAAAAATTATAATAAAAGGCTCGTGTTTTAAGGAATGTCATTTGAGCTTAGGGGATGGAATGTGAATGAAATAGAGATGAAATGGAGAAATATTGGAGACCACATAAAACAAAAGGCCTTTGAAGGAGGAACTGACATCCTGGGGAGAAGAAGGCTGTTTGCTTAACAAGGAAGATTCGCATTTTATCTAAATACTCATTTAGACTAGATGAAATAGTGTAATAAAGAATTAATTTCCTCTGTATTTAGTGCATCTGGACTTCAGCATTAGTTTGAAATCTCTCCCTTTGCCTGCCATGCAGGAAAGGCTCAACCTTGAACCACAGTTGAAAAGACCTAATACAAACACAGCATTGAATTCAAATTCTAGAACCGATTTTCTGAGAGAATTCAGGCAAATCACACTGCATGTCTCCCATTACAAATGTGTTCCTTCCTTTGGAAATCAGGGTTTGCATGGCTGGGTGCATTTAAAATGGAGTTTGAAAAAAATGAGGGACATTTGTAAACACCTTGTAAGTGGGAACTGGTAAATGCCTCTGCCTTCAATTCACTGAAGATCATATAGCAATTTGGAAATGTTTAAGGTAGTGAAAAAGGGAATTCAAATTGTACATATACTATAACCACCACTCAGAAAAACAAGAGGGAATAATTGATATGGTGAAGACAGTGACTGTTTTTTTCATGCTGTGTTAACATAATTTATACAATTTTTAAGAGGTGATAAAGAATAAATTGACCCATGGATGCTAGGATAGTGCCTTCCTCTTTCAGTGTGTCAAATCCTCACTCCACACACAGTTTGAAAATATCGAGATGATAGGTTACACACACTCACAATTTGACTGAGGGAACCTTTGCCCAAACACAGGAGAGAAAGGATTTTTAAAAAATATTTATTTATATATTTTAAAAGAGAGAGGGGAGAGGGGAGGGGAGGAGGGAGGGGAGAGAGAGAATCCCAAGTAAGCTCTGTGCTGTCAGTGCCGAGCCTGACACGGGCCTGGATCTAAGACCCGAGCCAAAATCAAGAGTCGGATGCTTGGGGCGCCTGGGTGGCTCAGTCGGTTAAGGGTCCGACTTCAGCTCAGGTCATGATCTCACGGTCCGTGAGTTCAAGCCCCGCGTCGGGCTCTGTGCTGACAGCTCAGAGCTTGGAGCCTGCTTCAGATTCTGTGTCTCCCTCTCTCTCTGAGTCTCCCCTGTTCATGCTCTCTCTCTGTCTCAAAAATAAATAAACATTAAAAAAAAGAATCAAGAGTCGGATGCTTAAGGAACTGAGTCACCCAGATGCCCCGACAGGGGATTCTTCAGAGAAAAAATGGAGGACGGGGAGAAACATGAATTTGCACGGCTTCATCCTACTTGTATATACCCTTTTCTATTACCAGCCACTCCATCCTCAACTGTGCATAGTTAAAGCCCAGATCACACACAGGGCCTCCTCTAAGGAAGTAATTTTGAGAGGAGGATGTGCTTCCAAGTTGTGTCACTTATTGAGGGGCTATTCCTTTGTCTTCACAACTCTCTTTTTTATTTTTATTACTTTTTAATTTTTTTATTATTAAAAAATGTTTAAACATTTTTATTTATTTTTCAGAGAGAGAGAGAGAGAGAGAGAGAAGGGGAGGGGCAGAGAGATAGGAGGAGAGAGAATCTCAAGCAAGCTCCACACTGTGAGCACAGAGCCTGATATGGGGCTTGAACTCACAAACCGTGAGATCATGACCTAAGCAGAAATTCAAGAGTTGGCTGCTTAACTGACTGAGCCACCCAGGTGCCCAAACAACTCTCTTTTTTAAAAAGCCCACTTTGCAGTGTAAACAATCCTGAGAGTAGCAATGTAACACATCACCAACCCTTAGTATGAATTAATTCTTCAAATCTGACATTAAGAAACACTCTGCTTTTTGCTATCTTAACTCTCGATCTCTTGCCCAGACTGCTTTACTGACTGTCCTTCCCAGACTTCCTGATTCTAGTTCCTCCATTTCAAACCATCTTCTCCTCCGTCATTATTTTTCTTTCTAAACCTTGGATTAAATGTATTATTCATATTCTAAAACCAATTGCCTATGACAAATTTTCTTTCAGATTGAGGTCACAGTCCATTTGGAGGGTTATAGTGGACCTTCACAGAAGGAAATAGAAGAGAATTCAATAGAAGTATTAGCATTTCACAAGTTGAAAGGGTAAGTTTTGCTTTGTGAGATTTTACTTTAATTACTGCACATATACTGGGCTGCATATACAAAGTATTTCTTTTTGTGCACGGTGGTCAGAATTTTGAGAGCCACAGGTCTATAAGACTCGGTCCACTTTCAGCCTGGAGTACAGGGCCTTTCCCAAATGGCCTTCCCAGTTTTGTCTCTCTTGCTTCTCATTCTTTTAAACATATTATCTAACTGCCTTATGTCGCACACACCTCCTTGAACATATTCTACGTCTTGGTGTCTCTAATTTGGTTCATGCTTCTCACCCCATTTCTCTGCTTGATGAGCCTTTAAGGCCTACTTCAGATAACAGCAGCCCCATGCTCCTCCTAGGCAGAATTAAGCACTTCTTGTTGCATTTTGGATCTCTCCTTCTCTCTCTCAGAGCACTTAGCACATCCTGTTATATTTAGTGTGTCATCCCTCTGGGATAAGAAAATCTTCAGAGAACAGCCAAATAGAATGCCAGGCTCTCAATGTCCACTGAATAAATGAAACAGAAGCACCAATAAGTTAACTTTTGTAAAGTATAGAAAAGCCATTTGACTGCATAATTGTGGGATTTTGAGGACATCTTAGGGGAAGCAACATGTGTAAGTCAGTAGATAGGGAAGGAGCTTCTACCCAACCAATGGTGGTTAGGATGCCATGGTGGAGTGAGATGTGAGAAAAATGATAGGTGGTTAGCTCTGAGGGTGAAACATTTCACATAGACTACTCATCTTGTTGAATCTAAAGTAAGAATACATGTTACTTTTCACTATTTTCACTGCTACTTTTTAGTGATAAAAATGTCTGTGGCATACAATAGCTGGCAATAATTACTGACGGTCTAGAGACTGCCCAGTGAAATATTTTGTCAATTTCTTCCTCGATAATTTTACTATTGCTTAGACCTTTTTCTCTTTTAAGTTACTAATGGTATTTTGTCTACTTTTCTTCCCAACCTTAATTAGTTTTGCTATAAAAATTTTTAGTTTCAGGAGCGCCGAGGTGGCTCAGTCGGTTAAACATACGACTTTTGGTTTCAGCTCAGGTCACGTTCTCACAGTTCGTGGGTTCGAGCCCCACGTGGAGCTCCATGCTAACAGTACAGAGCTTGCTTAGGATTGTCTCTCTCTCTCCCTCTGTCTCCACCCCTTCCCCACTCGTGCTCGCTCTCTCTCCCTCAAAATAAATAGATTAATTAAAAAAATTTTTTTTAATAAAAAAACTTATTTCACAAATGTGAAGAATTTGTAAATTGCACAGTTGATTCTTAGGAGAGAGGAAACTGTTAACACAGGATTAACCAATAATCATTTCTACACCTGACAAACTTAATCCAAATCAGAGCTTTAGTTCACTAATATCTGCACTTACGCTCATTAGCACAGTTCACTAGACATTAGTGTATTTAGGTGTTCTCACTTCTGTCATTGAAATGTGTTCCTCTTTCCATTCTTTGCATATTGATAATCATCAGACCTATGGTTTCTCTAATTTGAGTTGAATGAAGCAGAACTAGATTAATTCCAGAGGGAATTAGCGTTAATAAGGACGAAAACCTTGTGTTCAAATTTTATTTTAAGAAAAGCCTGACACAAATGAAAATACAGATATGGCACATTGCTCAGTTCAAATCATTCTGAGGTAAAAAATAAACTTCAGATCTTTGGTGAAAAAACAGATCTCTTTCTCTTTCTTGACATTATAAAACGTTTATAAAATATGGCTGCACTTTTGTCTTTAATTTTCTTTTGTAGTTTTCACTCACTGTGGATTCCTTCTTCCCCTCATTTGTTGTTGTGGCTCTTTAATTTCTCCTCATATCTTTCTCTTCCTTTTTGTTTATCTCCATTTTTCTCTCTTCCTCCTCTTTTCTGTTTCCTCTGTTCTCCTTTTTCTTTTCTCCCTTTAAGCATGCTGTAAACTTATTCATTCCCCAAAGGCAAAAACAGCTATCTGAGCAACACTTTGTCAGCATAATACATTTACAGAATGCATATTTATGAACCTTTGAGCTTTTATTGTTCCACAGGGCAAATAAAAAACATGAAAAGTAGCAATATAGTGTTTCAAAGGTCCCTCAAGGAAAACAAAAGTAGCTGGAAATAAATTTGGAAAAAGGTTCTTCTGTAAAAACAGAACCTTGAATTTGTACATGCAAAAGGTTGAATAGTAGAAACCAGTTTTGTTCTTCCTCCTAAACTAAAGACTTAGGAAATTTTAAACTTTTTAATAGGTCTAGCCTCTTAAAGTTTGGAAAAGAAAATAATTTTAAAGGAGGATTGGGCATAAACGTTTATAATCCAGAGAATCTTAAAACAGCATGTTGCATTTGGCTGTAATAAAAAAAAGGGGTGGGGAGAAGGAGGGGGACTTAAATCGAAAAGCCCATCTTACTTCCAAATTACAAGTTTGGCTTCCAGCGTGGAGTCTTATACTAAATGAGCTAGATTAAAGAGCTTGGGAGTAGAAATGAAAATCTTATAAAATGTCTTGTGATAGTCTTATTTTAATTGATCTTAGCAGAGTCATTAAATTCTCATTGTGTTTCCAAACTTCCCAAAATGAATAGATTATTAATATTTAATGCCTGGTGGGGAAGTGGCCACATGTCCTCCCGATTACATCCAGGCAGAATGGCATAAACTGAAGGAGGTGAGAAGCCTAGGGGTGAGAGTTCTGAAGAATTCAGAGGGGACCACTCAATCCCAAATGTGGATTTAGGTATCAAGGTCCAAGAGGGTGCTTTTCTCAGGATCGTCTCTGTCCTCAATGTGTTCTATTTGTTGATGCTGCTAGCTTCAAGTTCTCAATAAACTAATGGTATATCCCCAAGATCTATGTCTAAAAAAGCCACGACATAGAGTTTCCGACTTTGTGGTTCCTGCAGTTTGAACAGTTGGAAATGGAAGATGCTTTCTAGAACCGTTACCCTAAAGTCAACCTTTAATCACTGGGCAAATAGGTCTTGGTAATGAGCTGTGCCTAAATTAGGGATGAGTTCCAAACAGAGAATAAACTGAAATTAGGTTCTAAATTCTATCTGAAGTGGGCAGAAGGGTGGACTTCTTGAGTTGAGAAGCTTCGTAGTATTTAATTTCCATCGAATAATGTGTGCCAGACAGCAGTATATGTCCCCATTCATCTCGCCATTCTATAGTTTGGTTGAAGTCTGCAGTAACACTTGGAGAGAGTTGTTTTTTCCTACAGAGGACAGAAGAGAAGCCCTAGTCCTCAGCCTTATTCCATACCTGCTTTCAACAATAGTTTTCTTGACTTCCCTGTTCCTTCTGGTCATACTGTTGCCTTCTATCCCAGACAAAGGAAAATCCCCATGTAGTGACAATGTGTAAGTCCTAATAGCATCTTAGTCAACCTAAAGAGGAACTTTTGTTAATTCTTTAAAAAAATTTTTTTTTAATGTTTATTCATTTTTGAGAGTCATGGAGTGTGAGTGAGGGAGGGGCATAGAGAGAGGGAGACACAGAATCCAAAGCAGACTCCAGGCTCCGAGCTGTCAGCACAGACTCCGACGCGGGGCTCAAACCCACAAACTGTGAGAGCATGACCTGAGCCGAAGTCGGACGCTCAACCGACTGAGACATCCAAGTGCCCCATGCTTTGGTTAATTCTTAAGTTTCCTAGGAAAAGTGCTATTCCTTATCTCTCGCTTTATTAGTGAGAAAATCGGGTCTTGGCAATGAATTCCAAGGTTTCCATCAAACACCAGTTGAGAGAATAATGGTAAACACCAAAAGAGCAGAAACATGTCTTTTTTCATTCATCATTGTATATACAGTTCATGTCTGTTAATGTGCTGGGGCTATAGTTGGTAGACAATAGATATGGCTTATGTTAATTAATGTAAATTACAGTTTAGTCTTTTTGAATTGCCCTCCCTGATTACTCCTTGACTAACTCTTAATGCACACATTATGTTTGTTCTGCTGGGCTGTTAAACAACTGTCTCTGTATTTCACTGAGCAGAACAAAGGAATTGGTTTCTATGCCTTTGACATTAAGGCATGTCACATTTCCTTCTCCTTCTCTCTATTTTTTCTGCTTCTTTCACGTTTTCTACATCCATTTCACTGACTCCAGTTCTATGTGGGACATTAATAATACTAACAGTAGCCTCCAGGAAAACCCACATGCTAGGCCCCTGTGCATAGATAGTCATTGCGTCCCCGTCATCTAAAACAGAGATTTAGGGAAAGGTTTTAAAGAGAAACAGTTAAAAGACATCTGTTAGCATTAAAAACTATTTAATACACTATCTGTAGTATCATTCACTGAGGGGGAGACCCTGGGATTGATGGTGCTCAGGAAACAAAGAAAATGACCCCAAGGGGGGCGTTGCTTGGAGGGTCCAGTGCCTCCCTACCTCCAAGCAACCCATTTAACCATTGATTCCAGTGGTTAAAATACAGTCTTCTAGAATGACGTATGAAATCTTGCTCACATCGGTAGCCTTATCATCAATTTATTTCCTGTATATACCATATCTTCCCCTCTTACTGAACTATTCTCAGTTCTCTGAGTGCTACAATTCTTTCTAGCCTCCCTGACTTCATATGTGTTCTATGCACCCGGTAAACTCCTACTCGTCTCTCAAAAGGCTGGATTATGGACCCTAGGCATTTCGTCTAGCACCATGGCCCTGCGGAGCCCTCTCACCTCTGTTTCATCACTCTTTAACTTTTGTTGTAATTACATCATTACAGTATTGTGGGTTTATAGTCACTTCAAAGGCAGTTAAAATGTGTGTTGCATAAATGGATAGATGAATGGAAGGAGGGATTAAAGACAAATTAAGGATTTAGTGCAATATTGTTACGAGGGTGACGATTGGGATATTTGACGATAATAATGCACAAGGAAAGCAGGGCTGGAGATGGTTAGGAATGCACTGTCTGCCTCTTCCAGTATTTGGTATTCCCTGTATATATATTCTATTTTTTTCCTTAGGCCTCATACATACCATCACCATCTCTTTGTATGAAGTTTCTCTTCTTTCTAGTTATAAATGTTGCTGAAATTGATTCTTGAAAGCATCTGTTGGCCAGAATTTTGGAGAGAGTATTCAACACCGATGCTAGTATTTTCCACAGATGACAGAGTCCGCTATTTTCTTTAAAAACTCAAGTGGTGAATAAAGATGGCTATAAATTCTTCGCAATTCTTCTCACCTAGTAGAGTAAGAAGTAAAGTAAGAAGTAAGTCCACTTCCCATCCTCTGGAATCTGAGCTGACATTATGACTTGCGTTCACTAATAGAATGTGGTAAAAGTAAAGGTGTGCCTGATTAGCCTGGAGGCCTTTCAGAGACCTGGTGGCTTCCAGCTCTATTCTCTTTGAACCCTAGGCTACCCCAGAAGTTCTGGCCACTCTGCCTCAGAGATCACGTGGAAAGAGAGAGATAGAGAGCATATTTCCAGCTGTTGCAGCCATTATAGCCAAGGTGACAGATATGGGAATGAAGCCATGTTGTATTCCCAGTTACAGTCAGTGACTGGATGCCTGCAGCCATATGAGTGATCACAGCTTAGACCAGAAGAAGAACCACCTACCTGAGCCCAGCCTTGATTACAGAATTATGATTAAATGTATGTTTGTGGTCTGGACCACTGAATTTTGAGGTGGTTTATCATGTAGCAGCATATACTGGGAATACTCAAGAGCCCATTTGCGATGACTTAAGTCAGCCTTTAAAAAATATATATTTTTAAGTTTTATTTAATTTTGAGAGAGAGGCAGAGAGACAGTGAGCGAGCATGAGCAGGGAGGAGCAGAAAGACAGAGAGAGAGAGAGAGAGAGAGAGAGAGAATCCCAAGCAGGCTCTGCGCTGTCAGCATGGAGCCCAATGTGAGACTCCAACTCACGAACCGTGAGATCATGACCTGAGCCGAAATTAGGAGTTTGACGCTTAACTGCCTGAGCCAGCAGGCACCCCTTGATTACCTAAATCAGCCTTAAAATGATGTCCTGAATGATTTGTCTTTTGGTAATGAGTCAGCCACCATATGATGCATGTAAAACATTCATTATAATTAAAAAAAATATATGTTGTTGGACACATTTCACAGTTTGCTCTTGCATGGCTTTTGATGTGTTCCATATTTTCCCTCTGCTCTGCTCGGCAGCTCCCTTTTAAGCTGTGTCAATGCTTCAAGAATAATGCTTTCCTGCAATTTATAACTTAGCCATAAGATTTTGACCTGGGCTGAACCTTGGTATCTAAAGTGTCAGAAGGGGGCGTTTTTATGTTTATCCTGTAATCGGCTCAGAGAAGTATAGACTAACCTTATGTCTTTTTCAATGTGTGTGCTCTCAGTAGAGCAGCTTTCAATGTCCAAGGACACATGAGAACATCTTAGTTTTACAGAATCATGGATCCACTTGCCACTCAACTTTTTCACTGTAGTTCAGCTCATTCTATCAGGAATGTTAAGTTGGAGGGTCACCTGGGTAGCTCAGTGGGTTGAAAATCTGACTTTGGCTCAGGTCATGAACTCACAGTTCGTGAGTTAGAGCCCCGCATCGGGCTCTGTGATGACAGCTCAGAGCCTGGAGCCTGCTTCGGCTTCTGTGTCTCCCTCTGTCTCTGTTGCTCTCTCTCTCTCTCTCAAAAATAAATAAAGATTAAAAAAAATTTAAATAAAGGAATGTTAAGTTGGAAATTTTGATGAAGAAGCAGGTTACAAGGGATGTGATTTTCCAAGGTGAGTATGCAATTTCTTCTAAGGAACTGGGTCAAAAACGGCTTCACAACTCTTGGCCCATACCCATTCCAGGGGAATAAAAAGGTTTTGTTTTGATGAAGATTTTATAAAGAGAACGTGTTCAGAGGGAAATGAGCTCTGAGGCCTCTGACAAAGGGAAGGGTAGGAGACATTTCCCTCTGCTTACCAGGCTTAATGAGGAGACTTCACAATGGACCCCTTGGACAGCGGGGGATGTGTCCTTTGCAGTCATGGGTCACAATGGCTCCTGACTCTCGCTAAGGATCGGTTACCACATATTGAGGCTATCTCTGGGAGTACATTGCATGATCTTGCAATAGCAGGTTAAATGTGAGGGAATATCAGGGATTAGATGGGGAACTCTTAACATGATTATCAGTCCCTTTTCAAGGGGATCTTGCCTAAAAGGGATTTCCAGACGTGGGACTCCAGAAGGGGAGAGACAGAGTGAATGTCAGGAGTGGCCAGTCAAAAGGGTCACTCTGTGCTCTCTGGGGGCCAGGGCCTAGTGGAAAGCAAGGGGGACTCAGAAGAACCCGTGAGAGAAAGTCAGCTTTGACAGCCATAGTCCACAGAGCACCAAGTCAGCTTCTAAGAGTCCCAGTCAGGGCGGAACCTCCTGCTTCCCCTTTATTTCTTCTTCCCCTTTCTCTGCCCCTGCTGGGTAAGAAACAGCTTCTGGTAGGAATAAGGTAGAAAGAAAGAGGGAAGAACCGTATCTCCTTCCTCCATGGTAATGGTGAGCCCACGGTGGGACCTGAACCCACATCTAGGATCCTGGAAAGAGGAAAGTTTTCCTTCAAATCAGGTGTGAAATTATGATCCTTATCAGAGCCTGGACCCTTTTGCCTTAATCAAGACCGTGCTTTTGACTTGTGATTGTAAGATGTTCTCTTTCTCAAGATGGACTAGAAAAGTCATGGGAATAAGAACAGAGAAAAAATTATTTCCACTGAATACATTTAAAATTTTTTTTTTCAACGTTTTTTATTTATTTTTGGGACAGAGAGAGACAGAGCATGAACGGGGGAGGGGCAGAGAGAGAGGGAGACACAGAATCGGAAACAGGCTCCAGGCTCTGAGCCATCAGCCCAGAGCCTGACGCGGGGCTCGAACTCACGGACCGCGAGATCGTGACCTGGCTGAAGTCGGACGCTTAACCGACTGCGCCACCCAGGCGCCCCACCACTGAATACATTTTAAAGGGGCAGAGAAAGAAAAAATAAAATTGCATTGTGATTACAGTCCATGTAATCAGATACACTGTAATTCAATACAATGGTTATATGAACTGATGGGATCCGTTTAAAGAATTGCTAGTTTAAAGTATTTAAAAACCAATTAAAATCTATTCTTATATCCCTTTACAGCCAAATAACTTCATCTATTCCCCACACCTTTGCTTTTCAAAAAAATATGATAAATTCAGGGAGTGGACACTTTGGAATGATCTGAACAGTAATTATTCTAAAAAAACAACTATTATTTACTAACACTAAAGTAATATACTAACATTTTTTTTTTTTTTTTGGCTGGGCTAACCTTGGTCAAAAAAGTATGTCATGACCATACATCCTAACCTCTTAATTTGTTGACACATCATCCACCAGTGATAACATCTGCTTTTATGCATTTTGTGTTTTAATGTGGTAAATAGTATATAGACCATATAAAGAAAAGAAGCTTCTCACCTTTTCAAAAAAATCGGTAGGGGCTGTCATCTGATACTACCATTAAAGACGATAATAAATAATAGGAAAATGTCATGAATACACACATTTTCTCTACTAAGATAATAATCCACAGGGTGATTGATCAAATATTCTTCACTAATAATTTTTCTCCAAAGATGTCTAAATTCTTTCCCTAGATGTATTATTTTGATTTATGAGAAGGTTAAAAAAAAAAAGTTATAGCAAGGCTAAGGGACTAACCCAAGGTTAGATTCCAAATCAATGAAAGGAAACCCAGAATCCCTACCAGAGGCTTCAAACTACCAGACTAAATGTAAGGTCTGGTGAAAACATAGGAGAAGAGCACAGCTTCAATGGGAAATGAGGAAGGAGGTATATCTCCTGTGGTGAACTGTTAGATCTTTTCTATTTCTTGTTTTTTAACTTGAGTCTTTATGGAGTTCTATACTAGTTATAGCTGATATGTATCTCATAAAATAGTCCGTGGATACATATTTTGGCATACTATGCCTTGCTTACATTGTCTGTAACTGAGAGTACAGGACTGGTCCCGAACTTTGCTAACAGAAGTAAAAGAAATAGAAAACTCTCTTGGTAGCAAAATGCACGGATTAACTTCATAAAGTGGAAGTTTTAAAATAAGTGGAAAATATGCAGAAAAATGGAAGTAACTGGGAAAATAGTGCTTCGAAGATAGTTTTTTTTTTTTTTTTAAACATCATCAGCAAATTTGTCTATGTTGAGGAAGAAAAAGGCTTTGATTCTGATGCTTTAGTCATCTATGCTGTGTAAGAACTTACTCCAAAACTTATTGATGTAAAATAATAAACATTTATGGTCTCAGGTTTTCTGCCAGTCGGAAGTCCACGCATACCTTGGCTGGGTTCTTGTTCTCATTGTCTTTCCCAAAGCTGTAATCAAAGTGTTGACCTGGGCTGCAGTCTTATCTGAAGTCTTGACTTAGGGAAATCTGCTTCTAAGGTCACTCATGTGTTGTTAGCAAGATTCAATTCCTTGTGAATTGTTCAAATGAGGGCCTCAGTTTCTCACTGGCTGTTCTCTCTGGTTGTTTCCAAGTAGAGCTCTCCATAGGGAACTCACAACATGGCAGTTGGCTTTTATTAGAGTCAAGTGGGAGAACAAGAGAGGGTAAGCAAGGTGAGTAAAACAGAAGCCAGAACCTTTTTGCAACCTAATTCAGTAGTGACATGCCATCACTTTTGCAGTGTTTTATGAGTTAGAAACAAGTTACTAGGTCCAGCCCATACTAATAGGGAAGAGACTGCACAAAGGCATGAATACCAGGAGGAAAGGACCATAGGGAGCTATCTACCATATCAGATTCTGCAAACTAATCAGTTGTGTGTGTGGAGCAAGCGGCATCTGTTGTCTGTCATCCCAAGTTGAAGTCTGAGCACTTCTGCCCACTGCATCTTGGAGTCACGGTTGCCAAGGAAAATGCAGTGCAGTCACACGCTAGGTAAAACAACGTTTTACTCACATAAAGAAGAGACAGAACAAGATCAGTAGCGGGCGTTGATCCCCCGTGGCCAGTGGGTCCCTCCCAACAGCCAATGTAGGGCAGTTGGCTTGCTCTCACCCCTCTTGTGCTACAGCAAAAGAACCTCATCCCCTCCCCACAAAAACCCAGATATGGTAGTGAGGTTGGCCAGATGCCATGTGAGGCACACACTTAAGTAGAACAAGGGAGCACATGCTGAGTTTGAAATAAGGAAAGACTTTTCCTACATATGCTCATAAGCCCAGCCTAGACTATGAGGGCTCTATCTCTTGGTAGGAAAGCGTTGCAGGTATAAGGCCCGTTTTTATTCCGCCAAGTGGGAGTCGAACGACCACCTTTCTTAACAATGTGATTTCAGGCAAAGTCATCTCAAAGGCTTTTAGGTACCCCACACATAAAATGAGGAGTTTAGACTTGATTCCTCAGTGTATTTCCATTTTTCTATGTTCATTGTTCTCATTACCAGGTTAGTTAAATAACAAGTGTATGGGGAGGACCAACGACATGGTAAGCACTATGCTGGGTCCTGTGAGGACAGTCCCTGCTCTCATCCTCAAGTGCTCGCTCATGGTACTTGCCATGTGATGCTTGGTATACTGTGGTGCTCTGACTTCATCTTTTAAACCTGAGAATGAATCCAATCTCTCTATCTGGCTGGTGGTGGGTGGTGGTATAGTGATGAGCATAGCTGCCTTCCAATCTCTCCATCCAGCATATGTCCCAGAACATTCTGCTTCATTCAGAAATACTCTGTTGTTACAGCAGTGTGAGACAGATTTCATAACTGATAATAGATGAATACAACAGGGATCAAAGGGTTCGAGTGGATCTTGCTTTCTGGAATAAATATGTTTCTGAAGACGTTAGGCAGACTAAAATTAATTATTCAAGCCAGAATTTTATTAGTGCTGCAAATGCTTTGCTCTAAAACGTATGCTCTATTCCTTTTTTTAAAGTTTATTTATTTATTTTGAGAGAGACAAAGACAGCGCGAGTGGAGGAGGGGTGGAGAGAGAGAGAGAGAGAGAGAGAGAGAGAGAGAGAGAGAACACTAAGTAGTCTCCCCACTGTCAGCACAGAGCCCGATGCGGGGCTCGAACTCATAGAAACGTGAGATCATGACCTGAGCCGAAACCATGTCAGATGCTTAACCAACTGAGCCTCCCAGGTGCCCCGATGCTCTATTCTTTTAACAAAGGAGAGTGACTAAGTCCATGACATTAATTTTGTATAGAAATACCACTTATGTGTGGGTGCATGGCTTTTAGGAAAAACAGGATGGCTTTCATTCTTTGCATAGTCTTAAAGAAGAGAGGCAAAGAATAAGGCACAAAATGAGTCTGTGGAGGACTTAGATATATAGAGGAAATTCACTAAAGCTATCCTTTTTGTAACTCTTGTATCTTTTGCTTGCTCGTACCCCATCTAGCCATTTTTCATCCCCTCCGTCTTCCCTCACTTCTACGCATATAAGCTCCCACCTCTCAGAACTATGGATTGGATCTTTGGACTATCTCTGCACTCTTGGTTCTTGGTTGCATCGTTATGGTACACTTACTCCAGGGACTGATGGAGAACAAAGGACCAGCCTGAGAGACTACAGAAATAGGGGCAGCTGTGCCAGCCAGGAGCAGAGACAATGATAAACATTGATTTAAGACATGCCATGTGCTGGGGTGCCTGGGTGCCTCAGTCAATTAAGCATCCGACTCTTGGTTTTGGCTCAGGTCATGATCTCATGGGTCATGAGTTTGAGACCCATGTCAGGCTCTGTGCTGACAGTGTGGAGCCTGCTTGGGATTCTCTCCCTCTGCCTCTCCCCTGCTTATGCTCTCTCTCTCTCTCTCAATAAATAAACTTAAAAAAAAAAAAAAGACATGCTGTGTGCCAAGCACTGTAAATGCATCATCTCATTTATTTATCCTATAAATAACCCAATAAGTAAGTGTCTATATTATTCACATTTTACAGATGACAAAATGCAGACCTAGGCAGTTAAGTTCTTTACTAATTATTGACTGAGCCGGGTTTGGAAATCAAAGTCTGAGTCCAAAGTTCTATAAAATACTGGAATGATAAATTTTGAGGCAAAACACTAGTGAAATGAGAGAGATGTTTGACGATAACTCTGCCTCCCCCGCCCCTGGACTCTGGACAACTTTGTGTCTGAAAATCGTCTGAGTTTCTTCTGCTGAAAACTTGATGAAAAGAAACATTTATTGAATACCTACTATGTGTCATGCATTTTCAAATTGTTTCACTCTGTGACAGGCATTGGGGGATACAGAAGTGATTAAAGCATACATAGTTCCTGCTTGGCATACAAGCAGCAACATAAACAGGCATTTATCAAATACCACATTTTTGTTTCTCTTATCTGCAGACTTCAGTTGTCGAGCACAGTTTCCTTTACATGCTGGGGACCTACAATCAGTTGTAACATACCAGCTAGGGAAGGCGTAACACAAATCCTGAACAATTGACCCAGTAAGGCCAGATGGTACTTGTGGAAGCTGGGTGACCATTTCCTATCTGGGTCAGGAGGCTGCATTTTTTAAGGAAGATGCTGAAAATCTTGCTCTCTCTTTGGATGATTGCCGAAGCCCATGGATTTCCTGTTAATTGGCAAAGGGAATGCCTGCAGTCCAGGTTTCAGCTTGGAAAACAAACTCTTGAGCTGACTCTTTCTCACTCTTAAGAAGTTTGGTTGCAATGTTGTGTGGCTTGTGTAAAAGCTAGACAGTCTATTCATTTATGATAGTTGAAAATTCGTCCTTGAATCCATCTGGTTTATTAGAAAGCTGCAAGTGGGATGACGCGAACTTGCCCTTATGAAGCGTTCTTTTACTGAATGGAACTTTGGCACTGTACCATTGGCCTGAGAACATTGCAAAAGCAAGACTTTTGTGATATGGTGGAAGATGTTACCATGTACCTTAGCGTCCCTTTTATGAAGATCTAGGGAAGGAATCTTTCTTAGTCCTTGGAAAATCTATCGAGCTGCATGGCTGGGTAGATTTTAGCTGATGCATCATTGAATGCTCGGAAGCTCAGAATCAAACTCACAACATAATTCTGCAAACTGTATACAAACAGGCATGACTCACAGCACATATTACTTTTGATACCAATCTCGTCTTATTTCTCTACCCTCATTTTCTCTTCATCCAATTTTTTTCAACTGTTTACTTTTTTAGCCTGATTGTTTTTTTTAACTCCCTCAGATTCTATTTGGGAAAAGGCGAGCCAACTCATGAGAAGGAGCATTTAAAATTTTTAGACACTTTCCTAATTTAGCAAGATGTGCAAGACAGACATTTCTAATGATTTTAATTTTACTATCCCAAACTGACATGATTTTCCATAGTAATGGAGAGGAAGAAGGTACAAAACTATCTTAAATTATGAGCAATGCTGAAAGTAATTTATTTGCACATGGCTTGAAATCAACTTTGCCATTTACTTATGACAATAAGTTTATCTGAGTTCTCATTCAAAATTTTTCAAGAAACAAACTTTAAGTCATTCTATAACCCTGACCTAGGAGGCCCTGCGAAATTATCCCAGTAATTTCTATGGCCCTCCGGTTAGTACATCATCTTTCTCTTTTCTGCAAAGGAGAGGAATGGCCCATTCTTTTAATCCGATGCACAGAACAGCCTGGCTGAACGGACACCTCTTTTTCTCTTTATTTCTGCTTTTCACGGGGTCGATCTAAACTTTTCCTAGTTTAGCAGAGAGAATATTTTGGCTTCAAGTTACTTATAAACTGCAAATTTTTTGCAAGAATCAAGGTAAAAATGAAAAATATTAACAAAGGACAAGCCACCTGATAACACCGATAAGAACTCGAAAGAATCAAATTCATTTTTAAAAGGCACGTAAGCAGAAAAATTATTTCTCCAGTGTGATTTTATTATATTTGACATGTGTGTACGTGTGTTCTTACATTTAGGACAGTTGCTGCTTATTTCATCCAAGCATTTTTAGAAATTAAAATTGGATTAGAATATAATACCCATGGTTGTGTGACCAATAAATTGTACACACAGCATGTTTTCCCTCTGTTTTCAAATTGCTTTAATTTATTTACCTCTTTCACACAGAGTTCATATATTATAAATCACAGGGATGTTTCAGGGCATGACAGACCCTCATTCCTGAACAGAATGGTCTCTCATGCATAACTTTTCTTTGATCAACAACTCAAGCCAAATGAGTTTAGGGTGAGGAGAACATGGAACATATTTAAACCAGGGAAGACAACAGCATATAGATTGTCTGTGGTTTGGTGCAAAAGATATCTATTGTTAGCCTGGTGCTTTGTTTTTACTCTTTATGAAAACAAATGGATTTCACAATAGGGCATACGTAATAGATTTTAATTCTTAGAAGATTCAGTCATTCTTTTTGTGGCTCATAAAAATATACAGTTGACCTGATTTCCAAAAAGATAAATTTAAAAACCCTAAATTGCTTTTTGATTTAGCTGTTGGAAAATCAACCAAACCGGTATGGTATCCATCTATAATTCTGGGTCAAAGGTAAATGTTTCTTGAAGAGAGGACCTATGGTAACATAAGTAAATATTTAGTCACAAAGAAATCTTTGGCTTAGATATTATAAACATTTCTTTTATAAAAATATTATGAATAATCCAGTCCTTAAGAGAAATTCCATAGTTTCAGATTGAGATAAAGAGAAGGATTGATTACTGTAATGTTGATTAGGGTATAATTTCAAAAGTTGGAATAAATGTAGTAATAAATAGCCCTAAAATAAATAATGATAAATAAATATAAATGTTTTAGGTTGATCTGATTTTTTATGCTTTTGAGGTTTGTTTTTATTTCATCACCAACTATATAATCCTTCTGATTTATGCCATCGTAGGTGAGTCTTTTGCTGGTAAAGTGAGTTGATGTAATGTTTACCAAATTCTCATTAGCCTAAAGCCTAAATGGCATCTTCTGTGTGTTTTCAGTATATTTAATATGAGCTTCGGCCTGAACTTTTTTGATTGGAATGTCTACAGTTTGATTATATATTGGTGTGATGAAACAGACATCTTTTGTTCATATACATGATTCTCATTTAAAGAACATACCTAATTATGTAATGACATGGAGAGTTTTAAGTCATTCCAACTTTTCAGGGGAATAATATAGTATACATGTTTAACAAGGGTGAAAGGGCTAATTACATATTTATCAGAGAGGCAATATTTTATTTACAATTAACATATTTGATAAATCAAATATATCTGATATATTTGTTAAATAAACTTCAAGAGTTGAAAATAAAGCTAAATCTTAACTTGAATAACTCATATCAAATAAAGACTGTCATTCCAGAAATGTTAAAGTTAATTCTCTTATAATTGAAAAGCTATGAACTAGTTTGTTCGAAGTAGTTCTTTTGCCCTAATATGTAAACAATCCAAAATTACTTTCAAGTTTTCATTGTCGTGAAACAAATTCTTCAGTTTTAGTTGTGAATTCCATTAAATTTTATTAAATGTGTTTACATTTAAATGCATTCATCCCTTTCAGTCAATGCATGTCAGAAATATGATATATTTATTCAAAACATATTTTAAGTGGTTGTATAGTGTTTTCTTATTACAGTGAGATTCACTTATTTTCATGGTGATTTCTGAACATTCTTATGTATAAATTTTTGCCAAACTAGTTCAAGTCTGTTGACTTGAACAAAAAGCTAACTCTTTTTTTTTTTTAAAGTTTATTTATTTTGAGAGAGAGAGAGTACCAGCTAGGGAGGGGCAGAGAGAGAAAGAATCCCAAGCAGGGTCTGCATTAACAGCAGGGCTTGAACCACCAATGCGGGGCTTCAACTCATGAACCATGAGACCTTGACCTGAGCCAAAGTCAGTTGCTTAACCAACTGAGCCACCCAGACGTCCCTATGGCTAACTCTTAATCTTCAGAAATTGACTTTTCAGGTTCTAGATTATTCAACTGCTCTGGCACAACTCTATCTCTTTTGACCACTGTTCTTTTTACTCTCTATCCATCCATTTGATCATCATTCTACAGTGTTTACACTGTTTTTACTGCGTGCTAGGCACTATACCATGCTGTAGACACATTGGTGCCCAAGGCAGATGTATTCCTTCTCTCATGGCTCCTTCATCTAGACCTAAACAAGAAATGTCATAAACGATTATTGAATCTCATTGGGGTAGAAGGGGCAGAATGCGCTGAAAATATTTAATGAGAGGAACTGACTAACCAAGGGGGAAATGTATGGGTGGGGTCAGGGCAACATCCCAGAAGACTGGCATTTGAGTTTAAACTTGAAGGATGATAGTTGTTGGCACAGAAAAGGGGGATAATGGGTTAGTAGAAGAGCATTCCTGGCAGATGGAACAGTATATGCAAAGGTATAGAAATGGAGAGAAGAGTAGCACTCATTGTATAGAAATGCCAGGATGGGGAGGGTGGCTGTAGTTGAAGCCAAGAAACTTGATAGTGGCCTGTTGGCTTACACCACCTGTCAGAAGGACAAGGAGTGACAGTGACGTAGTGTCAGTTCATTCTATTTCCCACTGCAGCTCTCCGAAAGCTTGGAGGAGAGAGAGGAAAGGAAGGAAACTAACATTGGGGCCAGGCACTTTAGGTCTCTTTTTTCATAAGGCAGAGGCAACTATTCTGGAACTCTTTTTTTTTACTTTCTCCTCTTGTGGCAATGGGTTTCAACCTTTCCAGTCTATTTCTTTTTCTCCCCACTCCATTGTTTTGTGAGAAGTCTCTGTCAGGGAACAAATGAAAAGAAGGTGGCTTTGAACAGTTAGTTGTAGGTAATCTTGTGAATGGAGTGTAGTTTTCTCTCTTCCCTTTACATTTTCCTCTCATCACCTCCTGCTCCTCTCTCCATGCCCACCTCTGCTTTCTAGTTCCCACACCTGTGCAATCATATTCTCTATACTATGCATCCTGGCCTCACATTCCCTCCCATTTACACTTTTTTTTAATTAAAAAAAAGTTTTTAAAAGTGTTTATTTATTTGAGAGACAGAGACAGACAGAGTGCGAGCAGGGGTGGGGCAGAGAGAGAGGGAGATACAGAATCCGAAGCAGGCTCCAGGCTCTGAGCTGTCAGCAAAGACCCCAGTGCAGGGCTCAAACTCAGGAACTGCGAGATCATGACCTGAGCTGAAGTCAGATGTTCAACTGACTAAGGCACCCAGGTGCCCCCCACACTTACTGTGACCCACTGTCTTGAGATCCCACTCTCAAATGGTTGAAATGGCTGAAAGCAACAGCAGTCAACTGTTTCTGCTCCCAGGGCACATATAGTGGGTGTTATTTGAATGCATAACATATGCTTATGGATACGTGCCCACGTATTTTTCTTTCTGGGATGCAGCACAAGTGAGGAAGATTTCATGGGATAGTCAATTTCTGGTGTACTCACTGTAACTTAGATCCCTGGCTTACAGAATCTTTACAAGTATCTATGAACATTTAGAATGAATATTCTCCCAGCAGTTCCATCTTTAAAAAGTTATCTTTTTGAAATGCTCCCACACATGCCTGAGGATATATATGTTGGGATATTAATTGCAACCATTTTGTAATTGTAAACATCACAAACACATGAAATGTCTATCAATAGGGGACTGAGTATATTATTACAAATATCTATTTATCTACATTCATGATTTTCTCAGGAAATGCCTGTGAGTTTGGAATGAAGGGATGGCAAAAGGGGACCTTCACGTTTTATTTCATAGTTATGTGCTTGATTTTTTTCCCCAGTGAGTGTGCATTAGTTTTACAATAAACATCAATAAAAAGATTTCTGTGTTCTTCCAAAATGGTGACATATTAGGCATTGAGATAAGCCAGTGAGAAAGGTATATTTGGAGTAAGGGCCCTCGCAGGCACCCCATGTATTACCTGATGTGGCAGTCACCACTTTACCCATGTATAAGGCTGTCCCTGGCAGTGACATTATATGGGGAAAGACAGAGTGAAATGGGAGTGAAATACCAAGTAAGACTCTTACTTGCATTGTTGAAATTATGGCTGCCTAGACAAAGACTTTATCTAATGGGCTTGCTTGTGTCTTTGTATGTGAGAGATAAGATTTGTCTCTATGGATTCCTACCACTGAAATGTAGACTGATAAGATTTTAGGTTCATTAGTCTAGTGAACTACAGGAAACTTGGCCCAGTGGCTCTGGGAAAAGGGTCTGCAGAGCGAATTTTGTTATTTGGGATGGGACTAGTACTGGGGAGAATGGTTCAGCCTCAATATTTTCTTGAGAAAGAATTTTTATTTTCATTAAATTATTTTATTAATGACTTACTTTTTATTAAAACAAGAAAACTTGATTCTTACTGGTTCTAAGTGGGCCAGTGAGACTGAGTTTCCGGAGGAGTGGGAAATCCTTCCTAGAACCCCAGGGGCCTGGGACCCTTCGTTTTGCCTATGTGTCTGCGTCCTTCACTTCAAGGTAAGCTCTTAAAAGGAGAAACTTTTGCATCTCCTTTCGCTCTCGATTCCTGCACCAGACACACCACACCACTCAGTAAAATACCTTGAACTTATTAAAATCTTATACTCTAATTTTATGATAGGAAAAGATGGGATAAAATAAGCAGAGAAGGAAAGGATAGGACCTGAGGTCCCGGGTGGGGAAAAACACCTATTTTGGAACAATGCTGGGAGTGTCTGACTAAAGCAAACCCCCTCAGGCATAAGGCTCCTTTTAAGAATGTAACAGACCCCACCTACTCCCCCTCAGGTTTCCCTCAGGAAATTGACAAAAGACCTAAGTATGGCCATAGGCCACCCCCATATCATAAAAATGAGCCAATCAGGAATGGACAACCCAGCACCTAGAGCTCTCAAGCCAAAAAGGGTAGAACCTGAGAAGGAAGAAGGGGGAAGGGAAGGAGGGGCTGACCAGAACCTTATAAAACAAGGACCCTTGCCTGCAGTCCTTAGTCATTCACTTTAGAATGTCCCTTCTCTGTAAAGAGAGCTTTCCTACGATTCTTCCTTTCTGATCGATTCTTCCTTTCTGATCGTACACTCTAATAAACTTTTGTCTGCTGCTCATTTGTGTCCACCTTCTTCATTCTTCAAAGCGGTGAGACAACGAATCCTGGGTATGTGGTAAAAAATCCTGCGACAATTTAGCCTAGAGAAGATTGGAAATATGGATAAAACAACTTTTACCCATCTGGCCAATGCGGTCAAGTTGAAAACCTGAATGCTTCCTCCATCAAACCTAGGTTTAGAGCCTACGTCTGACTTCACTAGTTGTATGTCCTTGACACATCAAACCCTCTGAGCCTGTTTTTTCAGATGTAACGTGAGGATGTTAACAACTCACAAGACTGGGGTAACTATCAGAGATAATATATATAAAGGACCTGGGACCTACCAGAGGCTTAACACATGGAAATCGCCGCAGGGCACAGAGTTGTGAGGCAGAGAGACATCTTAAGTTATTGTTGAAATTGCAATGTAGTTCAAGTTCCTAGGACAGGCCGGGACACTTCAGCCTGCGTCCTCTACGACTGTGGCTGCTTTATCGAAATCAGTCATTATGGCTTTGCTCCTGAAATTGTGGCTTGTGGCAGGACACACAGACTCCGATGGAAGAGGTAGGTCTGGTGTGGCAGCAAAATGATTAAACCTTAGGAGATGACAAAAGGTGGAGGGGATTCTTTACGTCCAAGGTCGGATCTCCATCATGGGCAGCCCCCTGTCTGCCATGGCTCCAGATCTGCCAGGGACATCAAACTAATGTCAATTTTATGAACATCTGAATTGAGAGTGACCTTTTGGTGCAACGGAAACATTAAAGGAGATTACAGGGCCAAATCCGCAGAGCAGCTATACTCTGAAGTCCCTAGTCTGCAAAGGCAAAGCTGCTGGAAATTTGCCAGGAGAAACCCCACTGAAGCAAAGGACATGAATAAATAATAATTATGGGCAATCTCTTCTTCTTTGTTTGAGCTCTTAGGGGCAAAGACAGCAGCATTGATTACGGTGTGTTTTACATTTCTTTTCCTTTTAAAATAATTTTGTTCTACTTCTTTTCAACTTCTTCTATATATTACGTATCTCTTATCTTTCCATGGCTCTCTTGTTTTTAATTTCTCCATTTTCATCTTTGTTGCTGTTCATTTTCTCCCGTTCAAACATTTTCTTTTGGTCCTGGGTCCAGTTTCCCTCCTGTTTATCAGAGTATTCACTGGTTTACCTTTGTCATCATCTTCCTTCACATTTATTGTGACCCTAAATGTTCCTTGTGTTTAATGTCTTCTGACCCCGAACTATACTTTCCTCCCCTCACCCAATTCCTTCCTTTTATTTTCCATTTTAACATTGTCTTATTGAAGTAAATTCATGTAGTGAATTGAAAAGATCTCAGGTGTTCAACACTCTTCTTTATCTTTGACTCCTGTTTATGAACTGTCTAATGTCATGTGAAGATACCAGTCCTGTGCCCAGAAGTAGCATAGGTTTGCATATTAAGGGTGTAACAAGCCTCGGGAGCAAGGAGACCCTATAAATGGTCAGATATAAACTATTTCAGGGTGGTCTGAAATGCCTGTGTGGGTTCCATGACTAGAAGTTTCCTTCATGTTTGTGAACTCTAGGTGATTTGTCGTTAAACTCCTTATGTTCTTTTCAACATTAAAAAAAAAAGAAGACTGTGCAGTTTTCTTAAAATCTTGATAAACTTGCCATTGCTTGTTTTTACCTTTGAGAGTTTAAATAGCAGTTCTGTGCATTAAAGTTGAAGTAGACCTATGTCCTCGGACACCTTCTCAGTTAAGGCTTGCCCTGGGAGAGGCTAGTGTTTATTGCCTTGTTTCCAATTACCTTGGGGTTTTGTGGCATCCCTCATGCCTGCCAAGCCGATATGGCTTAGTGGTGGTATGAAACTCTGCCAATGCCAATGTTTTGCATAACAAACTTGTGTTGGCTCAGTGGGAAGACCGCCCCCCCCCCAAGCAGACAACATGTTTCAGCAGAGCACATGTGCCCAAGTACATGGGCTTGCACACTTGCACACACATGCACACACGGAGCTTCTACTCTGTACAAGTTCCTCACAATTATCAGAAAATTCCACTCATTTAGATGCAATTAAAAAAATTTTTTAATGTTCATTTTTGAGAGAGAGACACACACACAGCATGAGCAGGGGAGGGACAGAGGAGAGAGGGGAGACACAGAATCGGAAGCAGGCTCCAGGTTCTGAGCTGTCAGCACCAGAGCCGATGCAGGGCTCAAACTTAACCGTGAGCTCATGACCTGAGCCGAAGCCGGACGCCCTCACTGAAGAGCCACCCAGGCTCCCCTTGTGCAATTCATTTTTTAAGAATTTTTATTTATTCTGAGAGAGAGTGAGCATGGAAGCAAGCAAGGGAGGGGCAGAGAGAGTGGGAGAGAGGGAGAGAATCCCACGCAGATCCACACTCAGCATGCAGCTGGGATGCGGAACTCGATCTCACCACCATGAGATCATGACCTGAGCCAAAATCAAGAGTCCGATGCTTAACCTACAGAGCCACCCAGGAACCCTTAGGAGTAATTCATTTGGATGATGAGGTTTGAGTGAGTGAATAAAAGGACCTGTTTTTTGTTTGTTTGTTTGTTTGTTTTTTACTTAACTGAGCATTTAAAAATTCCCACCTAGACCTATAAACATTCATTTAGATGTAAGCATGGAGAACAGAAGCTTGTCAGCCAGAACGTAGGGTGCATTTTAAACCCAGAATTCTTAGAATTGGAAAGAGGCTTAAAGATCCCTCTGGTTAGCCCCTGTCTGCGACTGGAGTCCCCTCCCCTCTGCAAGGTCTCCATGAAGCCCTCCTAATGCTGTGAATGAGAACTCACTGAATTTCAGTTTGGACACAGTTTCAATCCACTAGCTTGTTCCTGAACTTTTCTTTGGTAGCAGCTCATTTTTTATCACTAGGCTTTCTCTGGAGGAGAAAGACTGAGCTTTGAAGGTCTCTAAGCACACATTTTTTTTTTTCTTTCTCTTCCTCTGTATTCCTCTAGACCCTGAATGTGTGGTGATGAGGGGAAGGGAGTAGAAGGCTATCTGGTGCAGCCACTATGGAAAACAGTATGGAAGTTCTGCAGAAAAATTAAAAATAGAACTACCATATAATCCAACACTTTCACTTCTGGAAATATATCCAGAGGAAATAAAAACACTGGCTCAAAAAGATATACACACCCCATAACTCATAGCAGCATTGTTTACAATAGCCAAGACATGGAAAAACCTGTGTCCACCAATGCATGAATGGATAAAGAAGTTGTGGGTATATATATTTATATGCAATAAAATATTATTTAGCCATAAAAACAAGGAAATCCTACCATTTGCAACAACACGGACCTTGAAAATAGAATGCTAGTGAAATAAGTCAGACAGAGAAAGGCAAATACTGTACTATGACCTTACTTGTGTGTGGAATCTAAAAACAACAACAAAAACATACTAAATTCATAGAAAAAGAGATCAGATTTGTGGTGACCAGAGGCGGGGGGTTGGGAGGAGGGGGCATTGGGGCAAGGTGGTCAGAAGGTACAAAGTTCCAGTTATAAGGTAAGTAAGTACTAGGATAAAAGGCACAACATCATGACTACAGCTAAGACTGCTGTGTGATAGACAGGAAAGGTGTTCAGAGAACAAATCCTGAGTATTCTCATCACAAGGAGACATGTGTTTTCCTTTCCTTAAAGAAATTTTTTTTAACTTTTGTTTATTTTTGAGAGACAGAGACAGTGTGAGCGGAGGAGGGACAGAGAGAGACACACACACACATAACCTGAAACAGGCTCCAGGCTCCAAGCTGTCAGCACAGAGCCCAATGTGGGTTTCAAACCCACAAACCGCAAGATCATGTCCTGAGCAGAAGTGGAACGTTTAACCGACTAAACCATCCAGGCTCCCCTGCTTTCCTTTCCTTTTTATTGTATCTATATGAGATGGTGGATGTTAACTAAATCCATGTGATAATTATTTCACAATATAGGTAAATGAAACCATGCTCTACACCTTAATCTTATATAGCGTTACATGCGTTATCTACTTATATTCCTTTTCAGGAATACATACGTTTCTCAGTAGACCTGGAAGAGAGAGAGAAAAAAAAAAAAAAGAACTGCCTACCTGGTACCTTCGTCAGTTTAGTGTGTCGGTGAAGGAAGGATTCCTTTTGTGTGGGGATCAAAAAGTCTTCTTGTGTGGGGGTCAGTTTTCCCCTTGGTCACATGGGGCCACTTCTCCCCTTTCCTCATTCTCTGCTTCTTTGTGGAGAATTACAGAAAACTTTCCTTTGGGCACTAGCTCAGCTCTTAACTTAGGCTTCCCCTTGGGAAAATATTTAGCTAATGGCCCTTCTAATGTCACCTTCCAAAAGAGGTGGATAGAGGTGAAGTTTTCATATATGCAGTATCGTGCTTTCTGAATAACAGCTTCTTAATATGTAATTGATACACAAAACCCATACTCACAACAAAATATCCACAGTACTCATGAAACAGAGTGGTTTCAATGTATAATGTGCAGTTAGATGGTTGGGGATAGGAGATCCTGGTGATCTGAGGATTCTCTGAATTTTCTCTTCCACATTTACCACCTCTCAACTCTGTCTACTTAGATAGCTGGCTGAAAATTCGTTCTTATGCCGAGCTGAGATTTACCCTTGTGAATTTTCTAACATCTATTTAGGTTTACACAGACTAACTTTAATCCTTTTGGAAAGCCTTACAAATAATTGAAGACGATGACTGTGTTCCCTTATTCTATTCCTTTTCAGGAAAAACCACCTTAATTCCTCCCATCTTCCTTCTTATGACATAATTGTGAGTCACTTTGACTATTGGGTTCTCCTTCTCCCTATGTGCTCTTGTTTGATTATATTTCTCCTTATAAATTGTGGCACCCACACCTCAGTTAACATTATAGGTATTTCCTATTGCAGGGTATCACCTCCTCTAGATACTGGGTTGAGGTTGAAAATGATCTATTGCTTCATACTGAACATGCTCTCATTGAGGACACCCATAGCACATTCCCCTATTCTACCCTCATAAACATGGTTTGATGTATTCATAACCAGGATCCTATTTCATGCTAGGCAATTTCACTTTCCTAGACACAGGCCATCACTTCAACTTAAGAAGTTCCTTTGGAATCATAACTTAATAATTCAGGGAATTGACAATTACCCTTAGCCATAAATTTGACAGGTGTGCTCTCTACATCTTCATCCAGATCATCAAAGATGATGATGAGTGAAACAGAAACAAGAAAACTATGACACTGGGAATCTACTTGAAGACTGACATCAGCACAGTAATTATCCAGTGCCCTTCGTATACGATTGTCTAACCTGTTAGCTTCTTAGCTAATGCTTTCTGCATCCATATCGCTTCATCTTTCCCTCAAGGATGTCATCTAAACTATAACAATGCAATGCTTCAATATTAAATATCTACCAGACTGTGAAGTCTGTGAGGGTAATAAATATGTGCTAATCACCTTTGTTATCCATAAGGGCCGGCACATTTTCTGACACAGGGTAGATACTTAATACATTATCATTCAATAAATGTTATGAGAAAGACGCTGCTAGAGTCTATGAAGAATTCAAAGAAATTGAAGACAAAATGTCTGTCTTGAGGAATCTCAGAAAGGTGAGTCTTATGCATGCATATTGCATTTTCCAAGCTACTATTTAAGTGCCTAACTTGTGAAACAGGCAATATAGTCAATGGAGAGAGAGAGAGAGAGAGAGAGAGAGAGAGCATTTGGGGTTGATTAGATTGTCAGGCAGGCTTTCAGAGGCAGAGAATTTGAGGAAATTAAACTTGACCAACTAGAAATTCCATTCCAGTTCTAAAAATTTTATAATTCTAGACTAGAAAAATGTTTAGGAATAAAAGAGGGGAAGAGAATGGGTAAAAACACAGTGAAAGGCAAGCACAAGTTGTCAAGTTGATGTTAAGTGATTGTACTTGATGACTTCTATTCATCTGAATGACCAGGGAATAGAGTTCTTTCTTTCTTTCTTCCTTCCTCCCTCCTCTTTCTTTCTTTCTTTCTTTCTCTCTATTTCTTTCTTTCTCTCTTTCTTTCTTTCATCTTTCTCTTTAAAAAATTTTAATGTTTATTTATTTTTGTGGTGGGGGGAGGGATGGAAAAGAGTGAGACAGAGATCTGAAGCAGGCTTTGCACTGACAGCAGAGACCCTGATGTAGGGCTTGAACGCACAAACCATAAGATCATGACCTGAGCTGAAATCAAGAGTCGGACACTTAACCGATTGAGCCACCCAGGAGCCCTAGATTTCTTTCTTTGTACCAATAACAGGGGAAGATTCTTTCAGGATCCATTTTTTAATGTATTTTAGCCTCTGAATTTTTCATTCTCATGGTTATAACAATGGTGGGGTCGATGTATTCTGAGTCTCCCTAAGTCAATAATGAGTCTTAGAATTCTAACCTGGGTAGAATTTAAGAAGTAATCTCTACCTCCCTCATTTTACAGATGGGGCAACTGAGGGCCAAAGAAATTGAGGTTATGTTCCAGGTCATCTTGTGCCTACACAGCCTGAGATAGACCCACATCTTTGAAACTCCTATTCTTGTTACTTGGAAGAGGAACTTCATCACAGCATTTCTTAGAGCACTGAAGTGTAATGTCCAGGTTTTCACTGGTACATCAAGAAAGGGATATTATTCTTGAGTATCAACCCATTCAGGTAGAAGAAATGTCTTCAAAAAATAATTTCCCAGAGTCCTGAAAAGTTTATGGATTCAGAAAATATCTGAAGAATGGAATTTAACTGAGTGGGAGCTGGTAGGTGAGTCTACTGAAGAAGACAAACCAAGAAACACATTGTCTAGTCCTTGGCCCTTGAAGTCTGGGAAGAAATTCAAATGGAAAATCAAAACAGCGTAGGCGGTTCTTTATGTCATTTGATAAAACAGTGTTTTCTGAGAAAGATACTCAGATGGCCTTACTTTTTACTAAAAGTTGGAGAACCTGGAAGGAAGAAAATGGAATGTCTTGAAACAGTTGCCATGATGATAGCCTAGAGAAGGTATCTGCTCCGAGGCTGGCCCTGCTGGAAGGGACATGTAATCCTCCCTCGGTTTTAGAAAATGGTTTCTACTTAGACATATCTGAGACACGTCGCTGTCTGTCATATCAGTGGTACACTCTGACCCTCGTTTCTCAAGCCTTCCTACATTTCAGTTCACATATTTCTGGGACTCACACAGGAGCAGCCACATCTAGAAGAGTGGCAACATTCACTTCTCCAAACCCCAAGTATCTTAGTCATGGAAGGCACTTGCATGTGTATGTTAGAAATTTCCTACAAGGCTTCCATTTCAACAGTAGAATCTTGCTTTAGAGTGATGGTAAAATGTATGATTGACACGAAACATTCCAATTGTTACCGTAAAGGAATCTAAAATTCGTTTCGTCTGCTTTTACTAGAGTGCACACACAACTTCATTCTTGGTTCTTTATTACCACCCACAGGCTAAATCTCAGACTGGGAAGCTTGGCTCTGTAATTAAAGGAAGACCTCACTTCAGTCACGGATTCAGCAGAGGCCGAATCGGGCAGGCCCACCAGCTGTGGATTTGCTAACCCAGAGAGCGACCATGATTGTGGTGCACGGAATTTCTCCCAGTCATTCCCATCTTATTAATGCTTCAGTGTAGCATAAAGCTTCATTCATTATTCATAATAATCCAGTCAGAGGGCACTCGGAGACCTGATAAATTCTCACCTAAGTGACAACGGCTGACAGGGCCTAGGGTTTTATAGCCCTTCTCCTGCCATAGCAAGGTGCTGTGGGCAAAGGTCCAGAATGATCCTCCACTAATGACCAGTGTGATATACGAGCAGCTGCTGATTTCTTGACACCAAGGCTCCTCGGCTGAGGCTCTCACCTGCGAGCTGTGAGCCAGAGATGAATATCTGTCAGACTGTAAAATGCAGGAACAAACCACAGTGCGGTGTATTCTTGGGCACTAACAGGTTAATTCTGAGAGCGGGAACATAAGCACTAAGCCTGCGAAGAAGAGAAGAAAAACCACCAGCTCAAACCCCACAATGGAATTGGTGTAAATTTGGGATTGTGTCAATGGGCTCCACTGATGGGCGTTCTCCATCCTGCAGACTCTACTTTGTGCTGTCCAGAGGGCTGAGTAATCATGATTTTTAAGATCTGGTAAACCGGCTCCTAAAATCCAATAATGGGATTTTTGAAGAACATTAATTGCAATCTTCATAAAGCGTAAAAACTTTGGATTATTTTGTTAATTTTAAAAGGCATGTTTGCTATCACAGGATGTGAGAGAACAGCAATTTTTATTTTATTTATTTAGCTACTTTCTTTAAAAGCACATATATTATCTTCCTCTGAATGTTGCAAATTCTAGTTAGGCCTGAGAGCAATTGTTAGCATTTCCCCTTGGCTTTTTGTATTGAACGCTGACCACTGTGAAGGTTTTCTTAATTCACTTGTTTTCTTTTAATTTCACATTGTGTGTGTGTGTGTGTGTGTGTGTGTGTGTGTGTGTGTGTTTGGTGCTATCTGTAACATTTTAAAACTTCTGGAGTGTTTTCTTGACTCAAAAAAAGTAGTGGAAGATAGTGACGTATGGAAAGTCGGGGTCTCAATAAGCATCTTATAGATTCTGGCTGGTCACGATGCATGTATATTCTATTTCTAATATACTAAGATAGATATATACTTAAAAGGAACTGTTCATGGGAGCAATTCATCTCTGTTCATCACATTTTTTTTAAGTTTATTTTTGAGAGAGAGAGACACAGCATGTGAGCAGGGGAGGGGCAGTGAGAGAGAGAGAGAGAGAGAGAGAGAGAGAATCCCACGCAGGCTCCATGCTGTCAGCACAAAGCCAGAGGCAGGGTTTGAACTCACAAACCATGAGATCATGACCTGAGCCAAAACCAAGAGTCAGAGGTTTAACACTCAGAGGTTTAACGGGCTGAGCCACCCAGGTGCCCCTGTTCACCGTGCTTCCGTAAGAAGAGTGTTTTTCTAAATACCCTGCCTTCTCACCCACTTGTCTCTGGAGGCGAGAGCAAATTGGTCAATTTGGGAGCAGTCATGCATTCCTCAGCGCCTCCTTCTTCCCTTCCAGGAGGCCGCCTTTTTCCAGCAAGCTGCTGTCTCATCTGGTCTGCCATGAAGAATGTCTCCCTGAGGGCAGGCCCTGCATGTGAGGGAGGCCTGAGTCTGGGCAGGCAAGTTCTGTACGGGGAGCCCAGGACTGCTGCAGAGCTAAGCTACGGCTTCTGCTTCCATTCCCATCCAAAATAAAGCCGCTATTTTTATTTCTCTGTGCATTACTGTTTGCCTACCGTTGAGCTGACTTAGAATGCAAGCAGGGAAAACAGTAATATTATTTACTGTTTCTCCTTAAAAGCCTAACAGCATCTATGTCAATAATGACCATTTACAGAGGATTGGTGAGGTTCAGGGTGCAATGTATGAGACATAATTCTGCCCATTTAGTTGATTATCTAGACTCATCACCACAGCAACATCTTCCTGATAATTGGGGGGCACGTGCCCTTGGTTTTAAATGTTATTTAAATTCGGGTAACTGGAACTCACCAGGAAAGCAACTTAGCTTCAAAGAAAAGTTCTTACCTTAAGAGTAAAAAATATCTTTACTTCTCTCTGTAGCATGCTGAAGCCACTGTTTTTTCTACTCAACTATAATCTTCATGCACTAGACACAGTTTCCATTATATTCTTGATTCTACTTGAGTAGTGAAGACTTATTTTCTGGTTATTTTTACACTGTACCTTATTTGGAAATAAGAACCGATGTGAAAAATACCCTCAAACCACAGAAACAACAAAATGGTTGAAAGTTCTTTGAATTCTTGTGCCAAGCAATAGATTTTTTTTTTCTCTACGGTTAACACATAGCACTGCTAGACACATAGAAAAACCTCTTAAAAATTAAAAAAAAAATGTTTTTTAGTTTTAGAGGTCAATATAAAATGGAGGGTCTATATACTATCTCCTCTTTTTCTCTTTGCTTATGATAGTCTCCCCAGAGCTATTTGGAGTCATCAATGCCTTTCCTTTTGTCCCTTTGCCCCGACAATAAAGAAGTAGAATCCATTTCCTCCCCCCTTGAATCTAGGATGGTCCTATAATTTTCTTTGACCATATGATGGGGCAAAAGTAAGCCTGTTCTGGGACTAGCCTTAAAGCAGACTGGCAGCTTTCACCTTCTCACTCTTAGAAGCCAACCATGTAAGTACTGTAAACAGTCCGAGACCACCATATTGTGAGAAAGCACAAGCTAGTCCTGTGGAGAAGTCACCTGAGGAAGCGTCAAGATAATTGCCATGTGAAGGAAGGCTTCTGGGATTTTCCAATACAGCCTTTTGATCAGCTGAATGGAGCTGAGTAAGTAACTCCAGCTGACATTAAATGGGGCAGAAGAACTTTCTACATGGGCTGTTTTTAATAATTATTGTTATTGTAATCTACTAGGTTATGGGATTATTGTCTCCACACACAGGAAGAGAGAACTAAAGCACCCACTAGCTTCTTCCCGCTCTGCCTTTAAAACCAAACTTCAATTCCACCTGCTACACAAAGTATTTCCTTGATCAGTCCATACAAAGGAGTGCCTCTTCACTCGCCATCCTGTTAATATGCCTTATTTGACACTATTTGCTACAAAGGTCAAGTTGCTTTTCGGTGTGTTGATGTCTTAAACCACTAACTTGTTTATACACTTGTTAAAGGCAAGAGCTCTTTTTTCCCCTCGTTATTCACCCTTCAAAGCCCAACTAGGGGTTTGTGTAGTTTAGGTATTCATTAAACATTACTTATCAGTCATTGACTACTGGAAGTATTTTATACATTTTTTTTCATACAAAAAGGATCTCATTGACTGCTTATCACAATTGTTGGTAAGAAATGTCAGACTGAATATTCTGACCACCTCCTTTCTTCCCTCAATAACCTAAGCTTCCAAGATATGAACACATTTGATTGAAAATATTTTTAAGCTCACTCAAATCTTGGTTTCAATACACACTTGTCCTTAACCATTTTCAAAGATGTTGTCTGAGACTTTTATTTCTGCTTGTTGTTTTTTTAGACAAAAAGAGGACAAAACTGAATACTCTAGAGAGGAAAGAGACTGTTTAAAGTCTAAAGGAGTATTCTCGACAAGGATATTTTACTGCTTTTTAGAAGGATAAACAACAATACAGTACAACGGAGAAATCACTGATTTCGTCCAAGGGATTCTCTGTAGATTAATGTTTTGCATAAAGTTCTGGAGACTTGTGGTCCTTTGGTGCAGGAAGGAAACAACACGTTGTTGGTGCACATGTGTTTTAATTCCCTTAAGAATTTTTATAGACTCTATGTCCCGCAGGGCCCAAATAGACACATTAAACAGGGAAAATTTTCTTTCTCATTCTGTCCTCTTCTCTCATTTATTAGGCTAATTAATTTATTTTAATAAAGAAAACTGTGTTCTTGTTCAGTCGAAGCCCCAGGACCTCAGGGCTGGGAATTCGTGTTTGCAGCGGTTTCCCTTAGATTGTTCTGGCATGGCAGCAGCAATTCCCCCTCCCCCCACTTTTTTTTTTTTTTTTTTTTTTTTTGTCTGAGCAGGAGGGAAATGTGTCTTATGTGGAGAAATTCTATCCCTTCACAAAGTAAGTCACACAAAAAGTGCCCATCCTCTGGAAGTAATGGCTAAAAATGTTTTAATACGAAATTTTCCTGGGACGGTCTTGAGAGAAGGTGTTGCTCTTTCTGTCTCTGAGTTGGCCCTGTGTCTAGCAGTTGCTGTAGTTTGGAGGGAAAGACATTTGAGCTGCAGCTGAAGCTCTGAAGTGGAGTCCTTCCGTCTTTCTCCAACTCAAGGTATCACAATTACAAATGAAGACTCCGACCAAGCAACCAACCAGACACCTGAGAGGTGAATGGGTTGCTTTCTAGACATCTGTCCCTGACAGAACACTGCTTTGGTGTGTTCTTATGTTTGATGAGGGGTTGAGAATGGCACAAGCATACTGTGTGATACATAGCCCGGCCTCATCACAAGGCAACTTTAGTTTGCTGTTTTTTCTCCTTGTCTTGTTTGTTATGAGCCAACTTTCCCAGCTCATCCCTGGCAGTCTTTTGTGGATACTGAGTGGACAGAGACGTTCATTTCAAATACTGTAACATGAAAAGATAAAAATAATAGAAATATTTCTCTATGAAAGTCCCTAGGCCTGCCTGCAGGTGCAGAAGGTACTGGTTTCATTTTACTTTATCAAATCAACTGCAATATCTGGACATAAATCCAAGCTTGAGTTCCCTTCATGGCAGGTCATAAGTACAGTTGTTCACACTTCATGTTTGTGGATGGGGGTCACTTTCTCAGCAAATTCTCATTTTCCCAGTCCTTGCCTTGGGCTAATAGTTAGTTACAAAGCTCAATCTCAAAAATGTCAGACCTAATGAAAAGAAAGAAGAATCATAAAAGAGAAAGATGGCTGCAGTTACCACCTCAGGTCCTTCTCACTCAGGCTTCGTAGATCCATCAACCAGTTAGAAGGGCAGGCTCCTGCCTCTACAGCTCTGGCTACCATTGCCTCTCTAGTATCACTGGGGTACTATTCGTCAAAGAACACTTCTGGAAGAACAATATAGCAAGACCTGGCTGCTGAGTAGCAAAAGAAATCGAACCATGTTTCCACATTCCTCAGTCTGTTCACTACAGCATTTATATCAATCATGAGTGTTAAAAGCTATGAACTTTTAATTTATAGAGCAGATGGCCTTTTTCTCCTTCTTCACCTTGTAGTCTGGGACACCTGGATTTAAAGGAAGGCCAATGCAGTAGGATTGGGGGAAGGATTACAAGGGACTGTTAAAATTTTAGGCAGATATCCAACTTTTCCAACCCAGATTTTGCCATGGCAAGGAGATTGATAGTCACAGAAAGAAGGCAATGGTGAAGATCTCTAGGGCTTAAAGGAAATTAGCTATAGTTGTCTCTGACAAGAAGACAACAAGGGCATCCATGATCCTTCTCTCTCCTTCCCTCCCTCCCTCCTCTCCCCTCCTCCTCCCTTCTTCCTCTCTCTTCCTTCGTTCCTTCATTCTTTCGTTCCTTCCTTCCTTCCTCTCTTCCTTCTTCCCTTCCTCTCTTCCTTCCTTCCTTCTTCCCTTCCTTCCTTCCTTCCTATCCATATTTCTTGAACATCTGTTATGTAACAGGCATAGTACTATCTATCTGGTATATAATAGCAAAATAGTGATAGGCCTTGCCCCCATGGGGTTACATTTTAGTTGGGAAGACTTATGTAAGAGAATCTTCATATTACTGTGCTAAGTGCTGTGGAGAAGTGAAACAGAACATGGTGCTATGTGGGTGTATAATAAATTAGGGAAGTAACCTGCCTGTAGCTCCTGAGAACATCACCAGGACTTGCCTGTAGGTGTCCTAGTCTTTTAGAATCGTAAAGTCATGCTAGAAGTGGGATTTTGTAGAGAAGATTGTGTGTTCATTGGTAAAATCCAGAGTAGAATAAGACCTACTAGAAGAGCGCCTGTTGCTGTCATGGAATCTTGATTTGTTTTCTCACCTGACATTTGATCCCTAATCTCAATATGTCCAAAACAAATACCATTAAGAAAATGCATCCCTGGAGACCATGCTTTTTCAAGACAATATAATTGGGAGATGGCAATTATACGGTAAATGTAACTGGTGGTAAAGAAAAGACATAAGTTGTAGAGATTAATAATAATTCTAAATTATGACAAAATAGGGGCTTGGGAAACCTAGTTTATTCAGCTAATCTCAACTTTATTCTATATTTCTGGTTAAGTAGACCCAATCCCAAAAGGCTGTTAATGGTTTTAGGGAGTATATTCATCATTTTTTCACACTTAGGTTAGGAGAGGAAAGATAGAAGAAAGATTTTTAATAGAACAGCTGTGGTAAGCATTGTCTTCTTCATATTGCTTCCTTTCATGATTACACCCAGGGGGGGTCAGGCTACTATCTCCTGGAGGCTCAGTGTGGGCAAGTGGAGGTCCCAGCAGACCTGCCGACCTGTGACTTAGACTTAGGGTACTCTCCTGGGCCTTTGCACGAATATTTTCATTTATTGAACAAATTATTGAGCATCTTGTATATACCAAATTTAGTCCTAGATTCTGGAAACACAGAAGTGTACAAAACAGACAAGATCCCTGCCCTCAGGTAGTTTATATTCTAGTTAGGCCATACACGAGATCAATAATAAAATACATGATGTGTTAAATGTCGACTGTCAAGAAATAATGCCCCATGAGCATTTTCACATTTCTGCACTCTCAGGGCATTCTTAGCAAACATTCCTGGTAACCTGGGCTAAAGCATGGTGGAATAGCAACTATGAAGATAGAGGCATCTGGAGAGATACAGAACTACTTATCTCCTCTCCTTGAAGCCGCTGGTCTACAGTCTTTGGACAAGGAAACCAATCTGGACCCATCCGCTTACACTTTAGGGTAATATAAACCTAAGAGTCTTCCCTCTTGCTCTCCAGAGAGGACTTGCCTGCATTCCAGAGAAGAGATTGCTGTCTCTCCATTTCTGAAGGGGAAGAGTCAGCAGGGGTGCTTATGCCCTCTATAAGCTCCAATATTTATAGTTCCGGGCTTCCTCTGTGGAAGAAACCCTAATGTCATGAGGTGACATGATGACCCAATCATGTCTCCCGGTGGGGAACAAACCCAACGTCTTCTGTGAATGTAGTGGGCCGAATGGCGACCCCTCAAATGCTATGTCCACATCCTAGTTCTGGGACTTGTGAATATTACCTTGTATGGTAAGAGATGTGATTAAATTAAGGATCCTGAGAAAAGGAGTTTACCCTGGATTATGTGGAAGGGCCCAAAGTGCAGTCACATGTATATTTATAAGAAAAAGGCAGGGGCGCCTGGGTGGCTCAGTTGGTTAAGCGGCTGACTTGGGCTCCGGTCATGATCTCACGGTCCGTGAGTTTGAGCCCCGTGTCAGGCTCTGTGCTGACAGCTCAGAGCCTGGAGCCTGTTTCAGATTCTGTGTCTCCCTCTCTCTGCCCCTCCCCTGATCATGCTCTGTCTCTCCCTGTCTCAAAAATAAATAAAACATTTAAAAAAAAAAAAAAAAAAAGAAAAAGTCAGGGGCGCCTGGGAGGCTCAGTCGGATAAGCGTCCCACTTTGGCTCAGGTCATGATCTCATGGTCCGTGAGTTTGGGCCCCGCGTGGGGCTCTGTGCTGACCGCTCAGAGCCTGGAGCCTGGGAGCTTCTGCATCCCCCTCTCTCTCTGGCCCTCCCCCGTTCATGCTCTGTCTGTCTCTGTCTCAAAAATAAATAAATGTTAAAAAAAAATTAAAAAAAAAGAAAAAGGCAGAGGGAGTTTAGAGACAGACACACAAAGAAGAGGAAGGGACAACGGACCTGGAAGCAGAGATTAAAGTGACCTGGTCACAAAATAAGGATACCAGGAACCATCAGAAGCTGAAAGAGGCAGATAACACATTCTCCCCTCGCTGTCAGAGGGATTATGGTCCTGCCATAACCTCAGTTTTGGATTAATGTCCTCCAAACTGTGAGAGAATAAAATTCCACGGTTTTAAATTAACGAGTTGATAGTAATTTGTTAAGGGAACTATAAGGCAAACACACATAAGGAGTAAGTAGAAGTTTATCTTGAGTCCAGAGTCTCATTATTCTGCTGAGTCTAGAGACTCAGCACGTGGGTGGTGTAGCATTAAAGGCATTAAAATATTGCACAGTAGAAAAAATTATCATTGAAAGAGAATGATCTCAAACAGAAAACTTAGAAAACAAAACAGGAAAACTGCCTATTTCACATAGCTTTGATCCGAAACAAATTCTCTGCTAATGCAACTAACACCAATGTTTGTAAAGATAGTCTCTGTCTTTCTCAGGGCCTGTTGAATAAACACTTTTGGGCTTGCCTGGATTTTTAGCAATTGCTAGTATGACTAGGAAGATTGTCAACCTAAACGCTAAGAACCACGGACTGCAGATTGGTTGAACAATGGCATGATTCTGGAAGTAGTTCAGCAGAGATCATCTCTGTAAATTCAACGTATACAAATGTTAGTGATTTAAGGAGAGAGAAATCTGAACAGAGTTCTAACCTGATCTTTTGAATAATTACATTTGGATATGATTTTTGCCTCATCCTTGCATCTCTAATCTCACCAGATAATCGTGTAGACTAAATTAATTATGCACAAATTATCCCGCGTGGTTCTCGTCTTGCTAAGCATGCCTGCAACGTACCCACACGCAGCCTCTCATCTCAACTAAAGCCTTCTGTTGAGACCTTTACACTTTGAGTGAACAAGGCTTTGCAATTATTTTGCAAAACTGTGTCCCTCCTCTGTGAGGTGGTAGCTACTCGGTTAAGTAAGTGGGCCTCAGCTGGAAGTTGCTCTTGGCAAAGCTTGCACCTGTCACAATAACTATGAAATGCTGTCTGGGGTTTCCACCACCCGACTAAAACCAAAGCTCTCAGAACGTCTGCCTAGATTCAGGATCATCGCTTGTGTGCCAGTGATTCTGATGAGCTTTGGCTGAGGTGGATCCGAAAATGCAGCATCTCCAGGCCGATGTAGGGTGCTCCAGAGAGCTTAGTGGAAGGTTTTTCTGGATTAATCTAAAAGCCCCTCTTATGCTTCTGGAGCACGGTGAGACGTTTGTGGTAAAAATGCTGTCATCTTTACACTGGAGTCAATAAGATGTTAGAAAGACCCAGCTAACGTTCAGGGCACACGAGCCGAAGGCTTACCTTCTTGTTATCATTTACCGCTTTCTATCACTTTTATGAAAACACCCACCATGTTCTTGCCTTAAATGCACATTGTAGCGGTCACATCTATTATCTTGATCACAGCTGTGTGTCAGAGTCCTGTGTTCATGATGCAGAGCAGTCTGTTTTGTTTTTTTTTATGGCCCTATTTATTATTTATTATTTATTATTTATTATGAAATTCTTGTCAAATTGGTTCCCATACAACACCCAGTGCTAATCCCAACAGGTGCCCTCCTCAATACCCATCACCCACCCTCCCCTCCCTCCCACCCCCCCGTCAACACTCAAGTTTGTTCTCAGTTTTGAGAGTCTCTTATGTTTTGGCTCCCTCCCTCTCTAACCATTTTTTTTTCCTCCCCCTCGCCCCCCACCATGGTCTTCTGTTAAGTTTCTCAGGACCCACACAGGAGTGAAAACGTATGGAATCTGTCCTTCTCTGTATGACTTATTTCACTTAGCATCACACTCTCCAGTTCCATCCACGTGGCTACAAAAGTATGGCATTGTTTTAAACACTGCTTTTACTTCTTTACGCCTCACAAAAGCCCTGTGAGGGTGGTGTCTTTGAAATTAACTATTCCCCATTTTAGAGATGAGGAAACTGAGGCATGGAAATGTTGAATGACTTGCCCAAGGCAGTGTAGCTGGTGGAGCCAGTATTGAGCCTGAATCTATACTTTTAGCCACAGCAATGTATACTATCACGCACCTGGTGGACGATATAAACACGTGTTCAATGCACTAAATGAATTCTATGCTGAGCGTCCTGGCTACTTTTAGGTCTGGCCCTCATGCAACTACAGGAATAGATTGTGAGTTCGAGCCCCTGCGTGAGGTTCTATGCTGACAGCACAGAGCCTGGAGCCTGCTTCAAATCTGTGTCTCCCTCTCTCTCTGCCCCTCCTCCCTCTCGCACTCTCTCTCTCAAAAATAAGCATTAATTTTTTTAAAATAAACTATGAGGAATTTCAAAATTGAAAAATAAAGTAATACTGCTGTATTTATGTACAGTGAGGGTGGTTTCACATACTATACTAGATTTTTGTGAGAATACATACCATTGCATATTTAACTAAGCATCTGTCACATAATAGATGTTCAATAAATATTTCTGCCTCTCCTCTTTCATAAAAAAGACCCAGGAAATTATAAACTATACAAAATAGAAATATATGATTCACTTAGGAAATTAGTACATTTTATTACTATTTTCTTACAAGTAGATATTTATCTTATCCAAGCTCTGTTGAATGCTAAAGAATATGGGTTTCACGTAATCAGCAACATAAGACATCTGTACTTCAGCGTGACCGTGAACGTTCTGCCACACAGTATTGCCAAAAGCTCAAAAGCTCAGCTGTAAAGAAACATATTTAGGGGAATTGCCTGTCGGAAAAATTCCATAATTATTCCAAATCAGTTTATCTCATACCTTAAGCTAGATAATCAGAGATCCACACTCTTCAACCCTCTTGGACACGTGTCCTTATAGAATTAAAGTACTTGTTTTCCTTCAGCTTATATTTGTGGACAATATAAATAACAGTACAGTAAAAAATCTTTTTTTTTTTAAGAGTTAACTTTGTTCAGGTATGACTTACATAGAATGTACACGTTCTAATCGTGCAATCTGATGAGTTTTGAGACAACGGATAAACATGTGAAGCTAACATTGCAGTCAAGACATAGAACACTTACTTAGCCCCAAACATTCCTCCATGCTTCTCCGGAGTCATTTTCCTCTGCCACTGCCCTGATCTGCTGCCCGATGTACAGGTGAGTTTTGTCTTTTCTGTAATTTTATGTAAATAGGATCATATATATGCATCTTTTTGTGTCATGTTTTTTTGTTTTTTAATTTCACTTAGCAAGATATTTTGAGATCCATTCATATTACTGGTGTATCAATGGTTGTTTTTTTTTTACTGCTAAGTCATATTCCATTGCATGTATATGCCACATCCATTCACCAGTTGATGGGCATTTGAGTGGTTTGTAGTTTCTGACTCTTACAAATGACACTCTCTAGAACATTTGTGTAGAAATCTTCATGTGAGCCTATGTTTATAATTCTTTGTTTAAATACCCAGGAATGAAATTGCTAGCTTTGGATTCTAACTCAAGCAGTGCAACTATAGAAAGACATTTATAAGAAAGGAAAGAGACCGAATGGACTACGATATCTTGTGTAAAAAACAGGGAGCAAATATGAACATGTACATCTATTTATATCCATTAAAAAAGAACGATGAAATGATAGACCAAATAGTAATAAACTGATTATCTATGGATGTAGAGACTGAAAGTAGGGAGCCAGAGTTCTCTGTACTTTGTTTTATAGCTTTGGATATGGAGCTGCTTACTGTTTTATGGAGTTTAAAATCAAATCAAATCAAATCAAAACCAAAAATTTTCCCCAAACCAAAATCCACTGAGCAAATACCTAACTATAGAGCAAGTTGCTGGAATAACTACACATAAAATAATTATTTCAAGCAATTTTAAAACAGTGTTTTAATTGTACAAACCTAAGACAAAAGAAAAAAAAAAACCCCAAGAAGTCTCAAACTGCACTCAGAGGGCTTAGGGTTAGTGGTAGTGTTGATACTATTATTTTGGGAAAATACATATCATGATAAAACAAATAATTATTGAGATATTTTTAGGAATCCTGATTTTCAGAGAAACAAGATCAGTTTTAAGATACAGTTTTTAAGTCAAATCTCTATAATTCTTAATACAAATTGACAATATTGGAATGAATTCAGGATTTCTTTTATCTTTATCAAAAAATATGTAATTCTTATTTCTGTCCATTGAAGACCTATAATTGTAACAAAATCATAGCAATAAATGTCTCTAATGCAGAGATTGTGATCCTTATAATGGTTTCACATGAAAGCAAACCAGGTATTCCTGGAAAAAATGCTGATTCCAAACCAGGAACGGGAAGTACACAACATAAGCCTCCTCAATAGCAAAGAAGCTGTCAAAAATTATTGGGATAGTGCAAAACAAAACAATGCAAAACAAAAGACACATAGCCCAACCTGGAAGGGACTCTTACTGGCCAAAGATGGGTAATTTCATCACCAAGAAAAAAAATACCAACTTTCTGATACTAAGAAGATCAAGTAAAATATATAAAAGTGTATGAATTCATAATAATTCTCAAAAACAAAACAAAACCTGATTAATCAAGTAGAGTGTTTTCTAGGATAACGAGTTATAGGTAAATGTGATAAATAAAGGGAAAGTTTCAAGCATTTATACTACCTTTCTCTTGGGCTGTTTTTCAGTATCAAAATAAGAAGAGAAAGTTCTTATTTATAAAAGAATTGCAGCTAAATAAAAATAGAGCACTCAAAATGGAGTACTCAGACAATAGAAACATCCCAATGGGATACAATATATACTACACAAATAATCTTTGAAGTCATTTTTGCCAGAAGTTCAACCTGAATCTAATCAGGTTTTTAATATAATGAGTAGTTTACAAGCACACAGGGACTAATGAAACACTTTAAACAATACCTGAGGACATAATCAGCCAAATTCAGAACGTGGGAATTACCATGGGACAAATGAACCACTTTTTTTCAACAAATAATCATGAATTCAAATGGTATGTTATAGGCTGAAGAGGCATATCAATACAATGTGTAGACTTGGATTGGGATCCAAACAAACCAAGTGTTAAAAGACATTTTTGAGAATTGGAGATGAAGTTTGTGCATGAGATTACAATAAGAAATTAGTATAATTTGGGAAGGGGTTGAAATCGCATTGATAAATGGCACTGTTAAAGATAAAAAATAGATGAAGCAAATAAGGCTAACATGTTAACAGTTGTTAAATCCAGGTGACAAGTGTTTTGCATATACTGTGTTCAATACATTGTGCTTCTTACTCTTCCATATTTAAAAAATTTGTTGTAATAAAAGTCTAAAAAATAGAAAATTGTTCTATATATCTACATTTATATTCATTTAACAATTATAGATTAAAGCTACAACAACATCATCGGAAGGATTTAAATTGTAAGGATTAATAAAACAATAATGTTCAGTGTTGGTAAGTATGCTGCAAGATGGACATTCTCTCTCTTACGCTGTTCATGAAGTCTAAATTTAATTGTAAACAAGCAAAACTTCTGGAAAGCAATTAGTAAATACAAGTCTTAAAAAATGTTTATGCTTTCTGTGTGAATATTACTAAGACATGCTTTTATTCATTATTCATTTTGTTAGTTCCATATAGTCACATGCAGATTAGAGTAACACTTTACTGAATCAAATTACATTAATGTAAAATCTGCAATGTTTCAAATACGCTACACAAAATGCACTGTTCTTCTGCCTATATGGGTTAATAAATTAAGCTATGGTCTAAATATGACAAGTCTTACTTAATTTTAAAGGCAAATAAGCTTAAACAAGCAGTTTCTTTTTTTAATAGTTAAAATGTTAACATCAAATGATTCTTTCTTATTTATGCACTTAGAATTTAATACTATAATTAATTCTTTTTTGTGTCAGAATAAATGTATTTGGACCTAGGGAATTTTAATTTTCATTTATTTGTATCTTTTCAAACACTCATAATGCACAATTAGAAAAATTTAATATTTCAGGAAAATTTGCTTGTCTTAAGGAATGTTGGATAGGAAGGTACTGTTTGTTACATATATCCAATATTCCGTATTTTTTTTTTTTAATCTGGCTTTCTGGTACTCAGATCCAATTATTCTTATATTAGGATTTATTTAAAAATAAGGCAGAAGAGAAAGCTATATTGCTTTTATTTCTCGAATTGCAATAAGAAATGTTGACTTTGCCCTGTGGCATTGTTAACAGAATTCTCACCATCTCAACGTACAGTAACATAAACAGGTAACTTCTATTTGTTTCACATTGTGATTTGAATTCTGTATCATTTCTATATTCAAATATTTTATTATAATGGATTTTGGTCTTTCTCTTCTCTGTATTCTATTTTCTCGTCCTGATCTTCCTTCTTACATTTTCCTCAGTGGTAACAGGAGATGGTTCACCAGGGAGAGAAGTTATTCTGTTCATTAAGTAACCTCAGAAACAGAGACAGAAAAAGTTTTCTTTCTGTTTCAGACAGGAAAATTCATTCTGCCTTGGGTAAATAAAAATTGAACCCTGTGACCTCAGTGTGCTTTCAATTTAAAGCTTTGAATAATTTTCTAACTAAAAGACTCATTTTCTGAAAATAAGTGTTTGTAATTAAAAAAAAAAAAATAAGTGTCTGTAGGAACCATAATAGCCTTAACAAACATTTCCACACTCAAGGGTTGGAAGATTCTCATGGGTTGAGTATATTATCCTTTGACTTACAGTATTTTAAAAAAGTATTATGAAAAGACAACATAATATTCATATAGCTACTCTAGAGACAGCTTTCCTGTAGAAAGAAAATAGTTTCTTTTTCTTAAGGCCTAAAAATAACATTATACATAAACAATAAACATTATGCTCTGGCAGTCACATCCAATTAGAAATGTCACCATATTTTGGTGAGGTACGCAAAAAAGAATGCAGGTTTGCATGAGTAATTCACCTGCCTCCTGCAAGCACTATAAACTTCCTGGGACATCTTGCATGTATATAACTTTGTCTACATTTTCCCTTCAACATCCTTTTTGGAAACTAAGCCTGAAGGAACTAAATTTTAGAGATGGACTGTGTGCAAGTCACCAGAGCCGGGAGGAAATTAAACCCATTCTGAAGTCCCAGCCACAAGATGGTGAGGTGAGTCTCAGAAATCCATAGGTCAGGCTGGTGATCTCGTGCCTTTGGGCCTTGAGACAAATTTAGAAACATGAGAACTTTGAGGAATGCTGATCTAGTGTCTCTCTCCCAACTCCAAATTTCAAAAAAGAGAAAAGTGACATTCTAAATGCTATCTGCAGTGTTTGCAAAGAAGCAAAGTTATCTGCTTTACTTTAGTTTCACTTTGTGACTCTTCACTTCTGCATGAAGACCCCCTCCCGTCCCCTTAAAGAGACTTTTCTCCATCCTCACGCCCACCATGTTCTTCCCACCGCCTCACCCACTGCCTGAACTCTTCCTTTTGCTAACAGTACGTTCCAGTCTTCTAGAAATTTCTCCAAGATGAAAACGGACATAAAAGTAAGTCAGTTGACGCAAATCATGTTTCCTTTTTTTTTTTTTTCTTTTTAGGTAGGGTTGCTATGCTTAAGAATAGGAAATACTCTAGAATACTATGTTCTATGCTTAGATAATGTGTTTAGATGTTTGGGTAGATAAGTTAGAGAAATATAAACTAAATGATAGTTAAATTTGCCATTTGTTGAACACTGTACCAGAAAATTGTTGACTAACAGATTTATATAAAATTAGGGAAACCTTCCCTAACATTGCCTAAAATCCTATATTCATTTAGCTATGGTCCAATACTTTTATTAATGACTTCAGTAGAGATAGAATACTCTTACATAGTATACTAAGCACTTGTTATCTATCAACTAATCCTCATTCAACCCCGAGGTAGATGTATTATTAGACATTATTATTTCATACATTTATAGATAAATTCTGCCATTTGTATATGCTTTTATCCACTATTAGAGCATCCTTTAGAAAATCGTGGTTGTCAAACTATAAGGAAGATGAACAACTGGGAGTAAAGCGTTGCTGGTTTGTGGGTGTAAAAGACTTGCCAGGGGAACTGGCAGAGGACTTTTCTCCCTATCAGAAATAACTCAGCTCACCTGGCTATCTATGCACGTGAACATTTTCTCTCTCATTTCACACGTGTCCCTCGAAGGGATATGCACGATTGAAGTATTAAATGCTTGCTCCACCATAAATCACCAAAACAATCTGTGATAGGGTAAAGCTGGATTTATTTTTTGCTCAGTAAGAGAGACTATTGCCTGGGCAGAGAAAACATCAGAACTATCTCAGAGAGGGGAAGGTAAAATTGGGGCATTTATTGCGATGTTGAAATCTGGTTGAGGCAGATTTTCTGTGCAGAGGCTTAGTTACAACTGTGTAGGGAATGTAACATAATAGTTCATGATTAGTGGACATAACTAGAGAAAGATTTTGAGGTAAAGAGCTTTGGGATGTAAGCTGTCATTGATGCTTTCTATGGAAAAATTGATGCATTTTTAGGAAGCTTGTGGAATCAGCAAAGGAGTTATCTGCAACTTATCTTTCTTAGCAAGAGATCCCTAGAGGCTTAAGTTATGTTGATGTAGACAGTGGGAGAGTCGAGTCATGTTGATATATACAGTAAGCTGTATAGATGGCCTTTATTCTGACGCTCAACCTCCAATAATATATAAATGAAGGAACGAAATTTCTTTTTAAATTCTTAGGTTTGATTGAAAGTTTTAAAGTAAAATGTAACCAAAGGCAACATTAAGTGAGCCATACAAATATAGAATGAAGATGATCTGACTTAATAGTAATTCATTTGTTGAAGTTGGGTAGGGGAGAACCCACGTAAAAATCAAAATCTTCATTTGACTCTAACTCATAAAATCAGCAATGTGTGATGTTTCCATAGGGGACTAATACACACTAATACACTAATACACTAATTGAGGTGGGCGAATGAGTATATTATATGACATGCAAAGTAATAGCCCAGCATTCATCTGACTCAACTTATCCATTCATCTGTCTGTCCATCATCCATCCATCCATCCAATAATTAATTAATTATTTGAGCACACCGTGTTTCCTGGCAATCTATAGTTCTCTGGAACTGGATGTGAGGAAGGGAGTAGCCAAGGTAGTTCAGGTTCCTCGAATCTTCAAACAAGTAGTCCATTCTTTTCTTTGTCAAAAGGCATGTGCAACTAAACCCAATTTGGAAGTAATTTCCTTGGAGCTTATATGTTCTACTTCATGTAAAGGGATGTCTTTTCTTGCTTGGGGCAACAATTTAAAATGGCTACTTTGCGTAGGCTAGAAATCTACTGCAGTGAGAATGGGAAATTAAAAGAAAGCAAAAGACAATGTAGGGCCTACTTTTTGTGTTTGATCATCATTGATAATCATTTAACTACAACCATGAGATTCAGGTCCTGTGTTCAATTAAACTCTGAGCTCCTTGAGGACATGGGCTAGTTCTCACTTATTATCTGTGACTGTATCTTGTATAGGCTTAACATATCTCAGATGTTCAATAAATAGTCTTTGGTTGACTGAAACTGTGGTAAATGAGGTCACTGTGGTAAACTGAGAGTAATCTTTCTGAGTATAATTATTTTACTGAGACCGAGAGATTTGTAACAGCGATGTCCTAGAGTGTGATAAAAGAATGAATGTGTATGGTGCATGTAACAGAAGCACTTAATCTCTGCTTAGAGATGGGTGGGGTTTGACATAGCAGCAGGCATTGATGGGGCTCAGCACACACTACTGCAACTTATAGCCTCTTGGCATATTGGATATCTTAACATGAAAGAATTTGAGAGAACAGTGGAAGCAGGAAGATCATTCTGACCTCCTCTCTCGCCCCTTTCTTCCCTGAAAGAGGTCATAAAACTCTCATGTGAAAGGACCATCCCTGTATCAAGAGGAGAGAAGATACTTTTATCACCAGAGACAGGGAATTTGGGGTCTGAGAAATCTGTATACACAAGCCTTATTAAACTTACCCTTATCTTCCTGGTTACTTCTTCCCATTAACTACCCCTAACCTAAACTCCTTTGTCGTGTCAATTCTTCACAATGTAATATTTCTTTGTCTAAAAGTTGTAAAAGCTTCCTGCTCTGGTCACTTCTTTGGATACTTATTGGTCTTGTAAAGTCTCATACGGACATGTAAAAATTCACTAAAATTTGTATGCTTTTCTCTTGTAATCTGTTTTGGTTGGTTTAATTTTCAGACGCAACCTGGGAGCCTAAGAGGGTCGAGGGAAAATATTTTCCTTGCCTATAGGGTTTTCCAGACAAAGAAGCAGAGGAAAAACTGTGGGGAAAAGTCATACATAAAACAGCATAACATGTTCAAGATCAGCAAGTTGTTTGCTGGAGCATAGGCTGTATGTAGCAGAGGCAGCAGAGAAGACTGGGGATTTAAGCAGGAAGCAGCTTGTCAGAGGCCATGGATGTCATAGTCAGGAGTTGGGACTTGCTCTCATATGCACTAGGGGCACTATCTAGGCAGAGGTGTTAAAAGATAATTTTCAAAAAAAGAATAAAATCATGACTCTTGTACAGGTATAAAATGAACACATGTTAAGAATTTACTTAAATCATGAGGGAACCAGGCAGATGTTAAACTGATTCATAAATGAAGTCCAAAAAGCACAAATTTATATGAGTAAAGGAATGTTGGAATCAATGCATAACAGAGATAAACTGTGCTTTTCACAATGAAGAAGGGAAATCAACAGAGTCACTACCAGACAGGCCAGAATTTGTATATCTCTCCATTATCTAAAACTTACAATGCTTAAAAGTAATTTAAAGATATAGAAAATAAGAATCAATGTAGACTGTGTCCTCTAGACAACTCTTAGTCTTTCGTTGAAGCATAAATTGTCTTTTCTTTTTTTTTTTTTAATTTTAAATGTTTTTATTTATTTTTGAGACAGAGAGAGACAGAGCATAAGCAGGGGAGGGGCAGAGAGAGAGGGGAGACACAGAATCTGAAATGGGCTCCAGGCTCTGAGCTGTCAGCACAGAGCCCGATGCAGGGCTCGAACTCACGGACTGTGAGATCATGACCGGAGCCAAAGTCAGACGCCCAACCGACTGAGCCACCCAGGCGCCCCCCCTTTTTTTTTTTTTTTTTAATAAATTGTCTTTTCTATGGTGACTTCTCTAGTTTGTGTTTTGAAAGACTATTCAATGTTGTAGAGTGATGAGGAAAGAACTAGGAAAATAGAGACAGAGTGTCTGAACCAACATAGTATGGATGAAAATGAAGAAATAGAGTTGAGAAATGATGAAGCTAGAAATTATGTGACTAAAAAGTGACTGAAAATAGATGCTGAGGAAGAGGAAGTTTTCTACTTGGGCCACAGCATAAATTGTCTTGCTAAGATCAAATGTAAGAAAAAAATAGAATATGTATGAAGAGAATAATAATGGGTTTAGTTTTAGGGTCCATGGAGTTTGATGTGCCGTTGAGACATCCAAGAGGAGATGCTTAGTTGGCAGTTGTTAGGAACAGATCAGCACACCACAATATAAATTTGGGAAACCATCAGTGAATCAGTGACCCTAAGTTTTGGGTATGAATAGGGACTTTCAGAAATAGTAAGAAAGGAGAAGTCTGGGACAATATTTCTGCTGAATATCATCATTTAAGTAATGTCCAAAGGAAGAGAACATTCATAGAAGGTGAGATGCAATTTAGAGAGGCTAAGTGGAGATTAAGAAGAAAACATGTCATATTCACCATATTAGTCATCTATTGTTTATCTAATACTGTATGATAATTAAAGCCAAAACTTAGCACTTAAAACAATAAACAGCCCCACACAGTTTCTGAGAGTCAGGAATCTGGGTGCTGCTTATGTGGGTGGTTTGGGCTCAGTGTCTCTCACAAGGTGGCAGCCAAGATGTCGGCCAGGACTGCAATCATTTCAGGGGAGGCCTCGTTCCTTACTGGTTATTGGCTGGATGCCCTTGTTCCTTGTCATGTGAACCTCTCCAGGGGCGGTCTGAATGACCTCACAATCTGGCAGCTGGATCCCCTAAGGGTATGTAGTAAGAGAGAGACAGATAGGGAAAAACAGGATGGGAGAGAGGGAGAGAGGGGAAAATGCTCCAGTGAGACAGCCCAAGACTGAAAGTGGAGGCTGTTAAAGCTCATCTCTGTAGTAATCTAGCATGCTTCTTCCATATGCTATTCCTCAAACCAACCAACCTTGGTCCAAGGTGGAATGAGTCTAAATAAGGGTATGAATACCAGAAGGTACTGATCATTGGGGCATCTTGGAGGCTGACTACCACAGAAGCTAAGGAGATTTAGAAGAAGAAAGCACTCAATAGTTTACAAAATATTGCCATTATGTTGTATCTTTTAAAAATGACATTTACACATTAGAGCATAACTGGATAGTGAAGAGTCTATAAATCGGATTCTACAAGAGGACATTGGGGGTATGGGATGTTTAAGGAGGAGAAGAGAATTAGGAAGCATATGCTAGCTGTGTTAAAATATCTGTAGGGCTCTCATTTTTGCCTTTAAAGCTCTATGTTTTTCAAGTTCTTCAAGTTTCAGGAACAGAGATATACTTAGCAATGGAAATGGTTGATGATTACGAGAGAAAATTCACAGGACTAGGAAACAGTCTCAATAGCACAGAACTTATGCCTCACAAATAATGGAAGACATTCTGGTTACGATCACAGTTGCACAGTCAAATTTGGAGAATTCAAACAGCTCTGGATACACCATAATGTTATGACCTAATCTGACCATCTCTAAGCATCAAGGAGTAAGTGATTTTAATGATTATAGTGACTGAGAAAATCTCTGTTACTGCTAACCACGAAAGGAATCCTCTCTTCTCTTTTTGTTTAGTCATTGTTTCCACCGCCTTATGACTTCTGCTTATTCTTAACTTTCCCTCTGTTATGTTCTTCTACTGTCTTCTGTCAGTGTATCTACAGGTTTGTGTGGCCAGGCTATCTGAATGGAAATCTCTAATCCATTCTTTCCTCGTGGCTCCCTGTCCCTTCACCGTAGTTTATTCCTGACTTCCTAGCAGTTACCTCTACTTGACGTGATATTTATTTGTTTATTTATAGAGAGCAGGAGAGAAGCAGAGAGAGAAAGAAGGAGAGAGAGAATCCAAAGCAGGCTCCACACTCAATGTGGAGCCCTATGCGGGGCTCAATCTCACAACCATGACATCAGGTCCGGAACCAAAATCAAGAGTCGGATGCTTAACTGACGGAGCCACCAGGTGCCCAGTTCATTTTTGCTCTCTGTTGGAATGTAGCCACATGAGATCAATTTTTAATTTTATTTACAGTTGTGTCCTGGCATATCAGGGACTCAATAATCATTTTTGAACTTAACTAATGTGATATATTTTAGTAATACTATGAACACTGTCTCTGATCTGTTGGAGGTAGTTTCTTTGGCAAGGCAGGTTCCCCTTCCTGCTGTAGTGTCATAGGTTGTCTGCACTTCATCATGTGGAGTATGATAATCACAAAATGTGACCTTTTTAAATAAATAGCCATTATTTACTTTCAGAAGTGTTTACTATTTAAAGAGGACACACTAAATTAAAAGCAATGTAAATAGTAGTACACCTTCATCATGAAACTTCACAAACTTTAACTTGCGTTAAGAGAATAAATATCTTGGGGCACCTGGGTCACTCAATCAGTTAAGCCTCTGACTTCAGTTTCGGTCAGAATATCTCAGTTCGAGAGTTTGAGTCCCTTATCGGGCTCTCTGCTGTAAGCCCAGAGCTTGCTTGGGCTGGGATCTTCTGTCTCCCTCTCTCTCTGCCCCTCCCCTGCTCGTGGGCACACACTCTCTCTCTCTCAAAAATAAATAAACATTTAAAAAAAGAGAATAAAATATCTTTTATTTTGTGTCTACTAAACAAATACTTGTGTACCTTAGTAAATTGAGAACCTTGATAAATTGCCTTCTTGAACATTTAAAATAAAGGAAAATCATGGGAATGTAAGCTGGTGCAGCCACTCTGGAAAACAGTATGAAGGTTCCTCAAAAAACTAAAAATAAAACTACCCTATGACCCAGCAATTGCACTACTAGGCATTTATCCAAGGGATGCAGGTGTGCTGTTTCGAAGGGACATATGTACCCCATGTTTATAGCAGCGCTATCAACAATAGCCAGTGTGGAAAGAACCCAAATGTCCATCGACGGATGAATGGATAAAGAAGATGTGGTATATATATACAGTGGAGTATTACTCGGCAATCAAAAAGAATGAAATCTTGCCATTTGCAACTACGTGGATGGAATTGGAGGGTATTATGCTAAATGAAATTAGTCAGTCAGAAAAAGACAAAAATCATATGACTTCATTCATATGAGGACTTTAAGAGACAAAACAGATGAACGTAAGGGAAGGGAAACAAAAGTAATATAAAAACAGGGAGGGAGACAAAACACAAGAGGACTCTTAAATATGGAGAACAGAGGGTTACTGGAGGGGTTGTGGGAGGGGGGATGGGCTAAATGGGGAAGGGGCACTAAGGAATCTACTCCTGAAATCATTGTTGCACTGTATGCTAACTAATTTGGATGTAAATTTAAAAAAATTAAAAATTAAATCAAAAAGGAAGAAAACAAAAATAAAATAAATAAAATAAAATAAAATAAAATAAAATAAAGGAAAAATCAGCAAACAATGAATGAGTTGTGAAACAATAGCTCAATATGATCTATCACATTCATATTAAATTCTACTTCTCTTAGGAAACTTCTGTGACTACTCTAGCACAGTAAAGGCATTACTTTATAAATTATTATTTATTTGTCCCCAGTTTTATTAAGATATCATTGACATAATCACTGTATAAGTTTAAGGCGTATAGCATGATCATTTATTTACATATACTGCGAAATTAATACCACAGTAGGTTCATCTACCATCCACTTCCTCATACAGATACAATAAAAAGAAGTGTAAGAAGAAGAAAAGAAAAAAAAATCTTGTTTTGAGAATTCTTAGGCTTTACTTTCTTATCTTTCTTATGTATCATACAGCAGTATTAGCTCCAGGCATCATGTTGTACATTACATTGCTAATATTTATCTTGCAACTGAAAGTTTATACTTTTTTGACCACATTCCTCCAATTCCCCCTCACCCCACCTCTGGCAACTACAGATCTGATCTCTTATTTAAGGAATCTGGTGTTTTTGTTCTGGTGGTAGTGGGAGTTGGTTTTTAGATTCCACATGTAATACTGAGATTATATAGTATTGTCTTTCTCTATCTGATTTATTTCACCTAGCATAATGCCTTCAGGGCCCATTCATGTTGTCACTAATGGTAGGATTTCCTCTTTTTTTTTTTTTTTTTTTTTTTTACAACGGAGTAATATTCCATTGGGTATTTATGCCACAACTTCTTTATCCATTCATCCATTGATGGGCACTTCTGTTTTTTCCGTGCCTTGGTTATTGTAAGTAATGCTGCTATGACATGGGGGTGCATATCTGTTTCCAAGTTAGTGTTTTCTTTAAAAAAAATTTGTTTTCAATATTTATTTTTGAGAGACAGCGGTGCGCGTGCTCGCATGAGTGGGGGAGGGGGCAGAGAGCGAGGGAGACGCAGAATCCCAAGGGGGCTCCAGGGGTCTGAGCTGTCAGCACAGAGCCCCTCCAGGGGCTTGAACTCAGGAATTGTGGGATCATGACCTGAGCTGCAGTTGAAAGCTTAACCTTAGACTAAGCCACCCAGGTGCCCCCGAGTTAGTGTTTTCATTACTGTTGAGTCCATTCCCGGAAGTGCAATTGCTGGATCATATAGTAGTATTAGTTTAATCTTTCGAGGATCCTCTACACTGTTTTCCATAGTGTCTGTGCCAATTCATAATCCCCCCAACGGTGCATAAGTGTTCCTTTTCTCCACATCCATGCCAGCTTTGTTGTCTTTGTCTGTGTGACAAAACATTCGTTCTGCCCTTCTCTCCACATGAACCTGGGACCTCAGCGTTTCCAGGAACTATTGCCAGTCTTTCTGCTCAGATTGGGCTGGAAAGCGCTCTACACAGTGGGTGGAGCTAAGTCTCAGCCCACTTGCCTGGGGGGAATGGGGAGGAACTGTACCCCGGCTGCTACTCCAATTCTGGAACAGGCTCGAACAAGCTCTCCATTTGGGAGCAGCTGGGAGCTACCCTCATTTTTTGCTAGGAGTTAGTCTCCCTCGGTGTGCATACCACGGGAATGCCTTCATGCCTGCTACTGGTTTTGGTCTGGGGGCAATCAGCTCTGCTTACCCACCTCTCTGCTTGAGCATTACTGGGCTACATGGCTTCCAGGAGTTGTCACCAGCCCAACAGGGCAGGTAGGGCCGGAAGCATCCCCGACAGTGGCTGTGGTTGTGGTTTAGCACCTTGCCTGCGTGTGCGCAAACTGAGCTCTAGGACTGGCAAACCTTCTCATTAAGGATGTGAGTCAAGGAGATCTGCATCCCTGCAAGTTCTTTGGTGCTTCCTCGGCTTGGTTCTGCAGATGAACAAACTGCTGGTTGGGATTACTTCTTGGACACTGCAGGTATGCATTCAGTCTGTCAAGATGCTCGTGCTGGTGGTTGTAAGCCCCACCCCACTCCTCCATCACAGATTTTCCAGTGGTGGAGCCCCACCTCTGCAATCCCTGTGGAGCGAGATCAAAGTAAGGGGTTCCCACAAAGTGACCCACAATGCTAGGTGAGGCTGGTTTCCCCACCCCGTTCTCTTTGTCCAAAGGAGTAACTGCCAGGTCAAGAAAGACCTCTCCATGTAATACTGTCCTGCTGGGGGCCAGTCAATGCAGTCAATGGGGAGCTGCTTCACTTACCCTTCTAATGCAATCCGTCGTGGTCTCTGTGATACAGGAGGGGTGCTTTAGCCTCACCCTTATATGCTAGGATTCTCTCAGTAGCGTCTTGTTCTTGAATAGTTGTTACTTATTCTCGTGATGGGGAGCAAAGTCAGGAGCACACTATCACTGTCTTGGTGATGTCACTCTCTAACTCTAAAGCTCAATTTCATTGAGATAAAATAACATTGAATTAAATGTATTCATTTTTCTTAAAAATTAAGAGTCTCATCATCTTAGATAAACTTAATGGGGTTTTGGGGGGTGTTATCTTTCAAGTCAAGGACTGTCCCATACACAATTTCTAGCTATTAAACCTCAGTGCCTAGTGCATAATTGATGCTTCGTACAGAATAGTGACAATAATGATAATAACTACCACTATTGACATTGTTTAAAAGGCTATGAATTTTCATGAAAACCCTATGAATAAGTTCTATTTTACTCTCATTTTTAAGATAAGGAAACTGGGCCAGAGAAGTTGGGTAAAAGAACCAGAGTTGGACATTGAACTCTTTTCTAACTTGTCAGTTGATATCTAGGATGTTTGAGGTTCATTGGATGATGCTGATTTGTCAGGAGAGAATGCTCCTGTGCCCTCTTTCTTAAGAGATAGTCACAGACTATTTACAGCAACTTTGAAGCCAAATTTTTTTCCGATATGACACTAAGAATAGGTTGCTGTTCTCTGGCTGATGTCCTGGATTTGGGATAATTCTTAATTATTTGGGAGAGAAAATAATTTTTTTAAGACTATGGTCCCCATTAGCTGAGCACATGATAATAACTAACTTTTGAACAAAATTTTTTATTCTACAAACAATTATTCCTTTAAGTGACTGCCTTTTTTTTTTTTTTTGAGATAGATTGAGTGGTTTATGGATTAAGTCACAATTTAAGATAAATGTTTTCATTAAAAGATAAGACAGTTCACCAAGAAAGCACACGCCTAGAGGTTTTTAAGAACCATTGTGGACAATGTGGCTCTAAGGTTCTTATGAGAAAATCTATTCAGTCATTTGATTTTTTATTTTTTAACAACAGAAAGAGAGTACAGAAAGAGAGTAACCATTGTAAAATGGTTATTTTTCTCCTTGGCTTAAATATGTCCCCTGTAGAATAAGGCATTACACAAGGTAATCTTAGTTCTTTCTTTCTTTCCCTGTTTTCTTTCTTTCTTGTTTTTTCTTTCTTTCTTTCTTCTTTCTTTATTCTTTCTTTCTTTCTTTCTTTCTTTTCTTCTTCTTTCTTTCTTTCTTCTTAACATTTTTTTTTTTTTTTTAGCATTTACCTATTTTTTGAGAGACCAAGAGAGACAGAGCATGAGCAGGGGATGGGCAGAGAGAGAGAGAGAGAGGGAGTCACAGAATCCAAAGCAGGCCCCAGGCTCTGAGCTGTTAGCACAGAGCCTGACGCAGGGCTCAAACTTACGAGCCATGAGATCATGACCTGAGCTGAAGTCGGATGCTTCACCAACTGAGCCACCCAGGTGCTCCTCTTAGTTTCTTTCTTGCTGCGTGATTTTATAAGTTTCAACTATAATATTACAAAAAATAAAAAGGTATTTCTTACTGTAACTGTCTATAAAGACATAGGACAAGGGTAGAGTGAAAGTCTTTTTCTGAAAGAATAATGTAAGCCAGCCCAGATGCTCTAAACTCTGATGGTCTCTAAATTAATACAGGCTAAACAATCACAAGTAATTTCACTATAATCAGTGATTAAAAATAACAAGTAGGTTGACTAAATTTTTTTTTATTAAATTGCAAGATTGGTTGCATATACGGTATACGTACACACAGCTTGACTCGGTGATTATGGAAGCAAAGTTTCAACTCTTCTGTATATTTGGTTTTCTCTGTATTATGAATCTGGACTTTTGTTTTGTTTTTTTTTTTTACAGTAGTAAAAGGAAATGTGACAGCGAGGAATAAAACATTTTCCTTCACTTGCTCTCCTCATCCCTTTCTCTCAAGAATTTCTGCCTTTGGCAACTTTTCAACAAACACTTATTTAATGTCTGCTCTGAGTCAAGTCCTGAACCTAACACAGAGGACTCCCAGATCTGTGTCTGAGACTCCCAACCCTGACCTCTTTTTGGTGCTAAAACAAATCTTACAGCAACTTGCAGGGTATATCACAACCTTGTTGTGCTGTTTTCATATCAAATTTTACATACCCCCAATTGAGTTCTTTCTAATTCTTCTTCTGAAATGTGTTCCCATATTCTTGCATTGTATCATGATCAACCCATTAATTTCCTTAACACATATTGACTTAGCTCCCTCTACACGACAGGCACTTGGCTGAGTGCTGGAACAAGAATGGCAAAGTCCCTGTTGGTCTGCAACTTCCAGACGAAGAATAAGCCAGTCAATGTAAAACATACATAAGGCAATTACATGGTGGCATATGTAGCCAGAGGTCCCTTTAGTGCTGTCCGAGAATGAGATCTGAGATCTGAGAAAGGATGTGTGCTTTCTTTCTCTGAATAACTCACAGTAGTAAATTCAGGGTCATCCTTATGCCTCCATTCATTTGTTTCTTCCACTCACTCATTCATTAATATTAATTTCATATGCATTTATTGAATGCTTACTAAATGTTTAAGATGTGAAGATAAACAAAGCATCCTCTGCTCTCCCTGGATGTTATAGTCTAGTGAGGAGGCAGATCAATAAGCAAATAAGGTCAATAAAGTGTTGTTATTTATTTTGATAGATACCTATATGGGACTCGGTAGAGGTAAACAGGGTGAAGGTCTTACTCAAGTATAGCTTAAGAACATGATATATATTTTATTCCTCTTAATATCTCCAGCATAGAACCTACAAATAGGCACTCAAAGGAATGTGACGAATGAATATATAAATGGCAGCACACTGCCATTTATGCTGGAGTTGAAAGTAGAGTCCTATTGATTTATTAAAGCATGTTTTTTAAAGTTTGTTTATTTATTTTGAGAGAGACAGAGAGAGCACAAGTGGGGGAGGGACAGAGAGCGGGAGAGAGAGAGAATCCCCAGCAGAGCCAGATGTGGGGCTCGAACTCACAAACTGTGAGATCATGACCTGAGCCCAAACCAAGAGCTGGACGCTTAACTGACTGAGCCACCCAGGCACACTTTGATTTACTTTACTTATGCATCATTCTATTGTTCCAGATATGGTATATTTCTCTCAATACCAATCTATAGTATTTCATTATTTTCAATCCCATAGCTGTCATTTTTAAACACTTTTCTTTCTCTGGAGAATCCTTTATTTTCATACAAGTGCCATAATGAAAAAGGCTTATAGCTAAACCTCCAAACAATGCCTAAACATCCCCTCGCCCCCTTGAATATTATAATGGTCACTATCTAATACACTGTCTCTGTTTTCTGATAAATGCTCCAATGTTTTCTCTAGGGTATCTTCAAAAAGGGTATGTCAGCTGTGGGGTAAGTTTGAAAAATTTTCTCCCAGAACTAATGAAGGCTTCAGTAATACAAAAGATAAAATATTGTGCCATGTCTCAAAATAGCAACAAAGGTCACAAAAATACACCCCCCTCCCCCCCCCAATCTAATGAAATTCTAATTGCTGCTTCATTGATACGTCCTAGATGCTGGCACGTGCAGAAGCTACTTTACTCCTCACAACAATCGAGGGAAGTGGATAGCTCTGATTCCCAGATGAAGAGGCTGAGCTTCACAAAAAAATTTGAATGATTTCCCCAAATCACAGGATTAACAAATGATACAGTGGATCAGTGGAAACACTGGCCCTTGGCACAGACGGACAGAGATGATTCTTGCTTGTCCCCTCTCCATCTGACCTCTTGCAGAAAATTAAAAGCCTGAGTCGGATCTCCATTTTCAGTCCTGCAAATTCGAATACCATTTATCTCGCATTATTGGCAAGTTCATAATTGTTTTTAATTTTGCTCCTTGTTACTAAGTATAACTGAAAATAGTTCTATCTTTCCCCAGCTTTGGTGTATTGAAGGGACAGCAGGTCCATCTTTCATTTGTAAGAGCTTTTCACAGGTGGAAAGATGAACTTGTCCTTCAAATGTCTCTTCATCCAGTTGGGTAATCCTTTTTGCTGTTTTTGGCTCATTTTTTTAAAGCTGTCTCTTTAGTTTTGAAGAAAGTTAATTATTTATTGGTGAAACAAAGGATCTTTACCTAAGTCTTGTGCTAGAAATATGGTTTTAAACAGAAACCATGTCTGTTGTGAATTTTCCTCAAATGTGCTCATGCTTGGAGGAAATTAGTCACACAGTTCACTAGAAAATTATTACTGATGATATTCATATTTTTATTTGCTTATTTATTGATTTTATAATGACCTGAAATTCAATGGAATTATATTATAATTATATTATATTTTATATAATTATATTATATTTTATAATGACCTGAAATTTCAGTGGAATTATATTATGTAAAAATAGGAACATTTAAGGCAGTGCTTTATTTAATCCATGTTAGTTCCTGTAACACCATCTGTACAAATATTTTCAGAATGCCCTTTGTCTCTCTGATAGATCTCATCTTCTAGAATAACAACCTAATATGAATGGCGATAGTCTTTTTTTTTAATGTACTTCAAAAAAAATTCAAACATCTGTCCGGTTTATTCTATTCACTGTGGACCATATAAATGTGATGGTTGGGAAAAACAAAAGCTTTCCCAGAGAAATCTTAACACTTCCATACATAACAATATTTTTTAATGGGGTTTGTGAACAAGAAAAAATTTTTGATAGCTTACAAGTTTATACGCAGTTGATAACTGTGACTGGAATTCTTGATTTTTTTAAATATAGAGAATTGAGCAAAGCTCTCTAAAAGATGACAGTTCCTCAGCCTGTCACTCTTGGGAACGAAGAACAAAGTTGCCTGTTAAACATGACTCTTAAGGGGCAAAGAGACACTTTTGCAGAACTGAGCCTGAAAACAATGCAGGATTCAATCTTTTTGTCTCTTCCTTAAACTTTGAGGTAACGAAGTAAGAAGGCAAGTCAGAATCATAATGCTATCCCTACAACTGTTAGGAGAGAGCATTGCTAAGAGAAGGAAGGTACCAAATTGGAAATGATGATAGAGGAAAAGTCATAGTTAGAGAATCCCCGGCATGGAAGGCAGAGACCTAATTGTAAGACCAACAGCCACGAGCATGCACAGAAAAGTAACTTAGGTCTGAGGTCCTCTGGAATAAATCTTTGGTGATAACAACACAGTCCACAACAGGGATACTTTTATATTTATAGTTTATTCTCCATTATTGCCAGAGGCCTCAAATCCCACATAGTCAAAATCTCCATTCACTGCTGCCTGCTGGGCATTTAACAAGGGCTCTTGTAACAGGACCCAGAACAAGTATGAACATGAATAAAAAGTGCAGGGGCCAGCCAGGCACCACAGGCTGTGAGGTAGCCAAGTGGAGGCATTGGAGAGAAACAGAGAAAGCGTACAATGACCCTGAGTGCCTCAAGGCATGGCTTCAAAAGGTGTCAACACCAATTAAATTGTAAAAGCTCTGTCAGCTTCTGAAAAGTCATCCAGACAGGGACAAGACAGTACATAATCAAAGGGATGGGATATCATTTTGTATGGTCTACACTAGACCTGGTATACACATGCACGCCTGGCAATTTGTGACCCATATGTGAGCCTTCAAGTTAAGGCTGCCCTTAAAGGTGTAAATACCCTTCCTCTGGGAGCTCTCTGGGTTTAAGCTGGGGGATCTTGAAAACCTTTATTAGCAGGTAGCGACTGGTGGCTCCCATTGGTAAATTGCCCCAAAATATAACAAGACATGCACCATAGATCATGTCCATAGATCAGCTAAAGGATAATTGCCTAATCTCTTGGCTTGAGCTAAACAGGCGGAAAAACAATCTGTTAACAAACAACATTATGGAGAGTTTTCTTTGTCAGCAAAAGCCTCCATGGAATCTACTCTTCCTGGAAACAGGACATCTTGACAGTATTGAATTTGCAAATAGCTACATCAGTAAGAAGATAACTTTGCATTTCTTATCTGGCTTTGGAGGGTATTAAGTTGGCTTTAAAGAATTTATTGGGTTTTGGCAAAAGTACCCTCATGTCAATTCATGAAACGATGTCTCCCTCTCTCTCTTTTTCTCTTTCTTGCCTACGGGTAACTATGATAGGTATGACCAATTTATTGGATGGTGTTCAAAGTGACAGAGTTGGGGAGGAGAAGAAATGCACTTTATAGCTGGGGGAAAAAAGATCGGAAGAACTGTCAAAGTGTTTCTCACATACTTTACTGCTAAATAATTTTCTTGGTCTATGGAACTTTTTCACTTACCAAATCAAGTAAAATGCCTGGGGTTTGAGGTAGATTGATTCATGGTGAAAAGCAGACTCTAATGACATTAAAGTTCCAAGCATGGTCAGTCTTAAAAAACAAAACAAGGGGCGCCTGGGTGGCGCAGTTGGTTAAGCGTCCGACTTCAGCCAGGTCACGATCTCGCGGTCCGTGAGTTCGAGCCCCGCGTCAGGCTCTGGGCTGATGGCTCAGAGCCTGGAGCCTGTTTCTGATTCTGTGTCTCCCTCTCTCTCTGCCCCTCGCCCGTTCATGCTCTGTCTCTCTCTGTCCCAAAAATAAATAAACGTTGAAAAAAAAAAAAAAAAAAAAAAAAAAAAAAAAAACAAAAAAAAAACCAAAAAAAACACTAGCACAAAACTCAAAAAGATTATTCTTATCTGTTTTTTTTTTTTTTTTTAGATGGAATGCCACTTAATTTAAGGATTTGGAATGCAATCCTTTTAAAAAATCAAACTATTTGAATGCTCTTAACATAGCTAAAGTTACTCTTTTATTTTGAAGGAAAGATAAACTAGGCACAAAAGAATGTAACATATTATTGAGTATCAGCTTGAAGCTATAAGTTGTTAGATTATCTTTTAGATGTTTTATTTTAAAATATAATAGCTATTGTAAAACTGAGTTCAATAACAAGAATAAAATTGAGGGAGACATTTATTCAAATTTTAGTATTGATCCTGGGTTAGTCAAGATGGGCTAAATTATGCTACAGTGACAAAGAGAACAATCTCAGTGGCTTAAAACAGAAACACTTTCTCACATAAATTTTCTATGGGTCTGGGATATCCTATAAAGCGGTGTTCCTCCACATGATTTTAATATAGCAATGATTTATCAATATGTGCTCCAGAAGTGTCATGACAGGGAACAGGAGTCAGAGGGTCAAGTACCTGCAACTAAATGTTCCTACTCAGGAGTGACAGACATCATTTGTGCTCACAGTTAATTAGCTAAACAAGTCACAGGGCTATCCTGAACTTTCAGGGGTGAATGCAATTATCTGGTGGACCTGAGAGGAAAAGGAATTGGTATTAGTAAACTGTTGTCGAGTCAGCCATAGACCAACCACTCTTTCAATAACCAAGTATTCGTTCCTCTCTTCTGCCCCAATCCTATATTCATCTCCATAAGAGAGACCATCCAAAAGCTTTTTATACAGCATGGAATCCATGATCTCAAATGAGAATGTGGCTCTTCTTGATATAGAGACATATAAACTGAAAGGGAGAGTTGTTTTCTCCCCCTCACAATCCACAGACTAGGAAGGAATAAGGGTGATAGTGAAACTCAGTGTGGGAATTCAGACAAGCTGATGGGCAGTTGTTGTGCCTGACTGACTTAGTAGTGGGGAATGTTCCTCAGTTATGTTGGCTTTGTTCCCTCAGGGGGATCCCAGTCTATTGTTCTTGGTGACAAAAAAGCTCAATTCTTTCTCTATTCTCCCTTGTCAAATCTATAATGGGCATTGGGGAAAATGAGGAATAAGAGATTGAGAAATAGGCAATTTTCTTAGCCCATTACCTGCCTGAAAAGGGTTAGGTACCAAGGGTGATTTTAAGTGATAAACAGGCACAGTCTCTTTGAGTCTAGTCATGGGATTCCTTTGGCAGTGAAATTCTCTCAAAAGGATTCTTACCTATGTGATGCTACACAGTTCCATGTATCAATTCCATGCCCATGAGGTTTTTTGAGATTTGGTTCTTGGAATATTTACTTTTTAATTTTCTCCCCTTCCCTCTTCTTCTCCTTCCTTCTATCCTCTCTCCCCCCACTCCCTTTCATATTTGCAGTTGTTTTTCCATTAAGTGTTTCATGGTTCAGGAAGAGAGTCACATTCTCAGTCTCTTTTGGCCAACTAAAATGATAGATGTGGTGCCCCCCCTTTTTTTTTATTAAAAATATTTTTAACATTCATTTTTGAGACAGGGAGAGACTGTGTGAGCAAGGAAGGGGCAGAGAGAGAGGGAGACACAGAATCCGAAGCAGGCTCCAGGCTCCGAGCTGTCGGCACAGAGCCTGACATGGGGCTCGAACTCTCAAACCTTGAGATTGTGACCTGAGGTGAAGTCGGATGCCCAACCGACTGAGCCACCCAGGCACCCCTGGGGTGCCCCACTTTTCATCATATCTTTATTCTGAGATGCCATAATCCATTCCCAGATTTAAACATAGTGTGGTAGCCATACCCCTGATTTGATCCTTTCCTTAATAATTAAATTTCATTTTTCTGTTTTGTACAAAGTAGTCTCTGAGAAAGGAGTTTTAGAATCCTACTAATCCCCAAACTTCTTTACTCTTCTATATATTGTTTGCTCCTAATTGCAAATCAGTCTATTCTTTTCTGAGATCATCTTTTTCTTTTTGTGATACCCAGCCAATTGCAATTGACATCAATCTGCAGACACTCTAATTTTCTATTTAATCTTTTTTTCAAGGGCAACAAGTTTTATTTTGAATAAGATCTATTTTATAAATCATCATAGGTGGTAATATTACCAAATGATTTGCCCCTGCAGATGATTGACTTGCATCTTCTAGCCTCCACAGGAGGTGGCCATTCACAACTGCTACCCCCGGTAGGATCAACACTAAGCCTATGCCACATACTTTAGAGTTTTTGTCATGGTGACATCTATTCCTAGTATAAATAACTGTTTTAGTCTGCATGGATTGAGTTAGGCTACACTGACAGCAACCCAAAATTTCAGTACCTTAAAACACCCGGATTTATTCCTCTTTCATGCAACGCGCACTACGAGCCCAGAGAAGTCTCAGGGCAGCTGAGCTGTCCTCCATGGAAGGGATCTACATTGTAGTTCCTTAGCAATGTGGTTTTCCAATAGCCATAGCAGAGACCAAGTGAAGTACAGAATTGGGTGCCAGTAACTAACATGCGTCTTCCTGGAAGTGACAATTGTAATTTCTGTCACTCCTAAGCATGCATATTCCTCTTATGTGTCCAGAAGGCAAGGAAAAGTGGATATCGGGTATTAGAGGCCATGTCTGCCAAATAACCTGACTTCGTGACTTGATGAGTGGGAACGTCATTCATCAATTAAAGTAGTAGTCTCTGAAACCCTACTAATCTAAGCATTTTATTTCTACTGTATTGTAACCACTCTTAAAATCCTAGCTGACAAATTTTATATAATTATTAAAATTTTAAAGTATTTAAAAGGTTCACTATAACTTTTGGGAGTGGCTTATATCTTCTAGTTATTTAGATTCCAACTTACTTTCTAAATGGACATTGTAAAATGTTACTCAAAGTTTTCTAATTATAATTATCAGGTATTTTATAGGAACACTTAATTTAGTAATATTTAGGGATAAACATCTGTGGTGGTCCCCTAAAAGATCTGTCCCTGTCTTGAAACCTGTGATTGTGACCTTATTTGGAAAAATGGTCTTTGTAGATATAATTAAGTTAAAGATCTGGAAATGAGGATCATCTGGATTAGGGTAGGTCCTAAATCCAATGGCAAGTGTCCTTAGATGAGGGGGAAGGTCTTCTCCAGAGCAGAAGGCCATGTGAAGACAGAAGCAGAGACTGGAGCGAGCAGCCATAAGGAGGGCTGAGAGCCACCAGAAGCTGGGAGAAGCAAGGGAGGCTTCTCTTCAGCGCCTTCAGAAGGAGTGCAGCCCTTGATTTGGGACTTCTGGCCTCCAGACTGTGAGACAACGAACTGATGTCATTTTAAACCATCAGGTTTGTGGTAATTTGTTACCATAGCCCTGGGAAATGAATACACAGTCCATGTGAGCTTTAGGCTTCTAAAAATAATAGATGCAATGAATACATATTATTAAATATTATACTTACTGGGCTAAAGGAACAGTGCAAAGTGAACTAGGCATGATTATGACAAAGTCATAAGATTTAATATTAAAAGTCCTAGGTTTGATTTCACATGGCCTGAGTTCCAGGTTTGACTTTTTGAAGTAGTTACATGTTTTAAAAACTCAGTTTCCTCACCTATAAATGGAAAATTATAATAAATCCTTTCCTGCCAACCTGGGGGATTGCTTTATGACTCAAATGAGGTTATTGATGTGGGGTGCCTTGAAATCAGTAATACAGCAGATAAATGAAGTTTTAACGATGATGGTTGTTAATATCGAGACAATAATAAATAAAAACAAACCCTAAGTCTGACATTATAATTTCTGAATATTTTCTTTTTAAAATGGACTTCATTTAGTGAGCTTCTTAGGTTTGCAACAAAAGGATAAAATGGTCTAAGCATTGAGAAAACCAAAGCCTTGCCTTCTCTCAAAAGCAACCCATTGACTTCAATTGTTAAACTATATCTGAAGCATGGAAAGAAACTAGAAAGAAAAACACTTCTGTGGTCAGGTACTCAAGAAAAATGTAAATATGTTTATAAGAAAAAAGCCCTAAAGGCTGACTGAAAGTTTCCTATTATGTTTCACCTCATATAAGACCTTCCTAGAAAAATATAATAGCTATATTCTAGAAATAATATTCTCGGAATAATACTACTTTATTTTTAGTACTTCCCTTCCGTAACTAATTTTAAATATACCAATAAAGATTAACTCATAAAGTTTCTTCTTCATTTACAGACATTGTTTCCATCAGATAGATAACCCAGAGACGACACCACAAATCACAGATCCAACTGAGAATAAAACTTTGTGATGCAACTTTGAGGTAATGGCGGCATCTGAGGGGTGTGTGTGTGTGTGTGTGTGTGTGTTCTCCTAGAAGGTATGTTTTTTTTTTCTTTTGTAAATGGGAGCTTAAAAGTCAGTTAGTATTTGGGGTGCCTGGGTGGCTCAGTCGGTTAAGCATCCGACACTTGATTTTGGCTCAAGTCATGATCTCACAGTTCGTGGGTTTGAGTCCTGCATCTGGCTCTGGGCTGACAGTGCAGAGCCTGCTCAGAATTCTCTCTCTCCGTCTCCTCTCTGCCCCTACCCCACTCATGCTTTCTCCTTCTCTTTCTCTCAAAATAAATAAACATTTAAAAAAAATTCAGTAAGTATGGAATATGAATTTTGAAGACAAAATTTTCTTCCTGTTCAGTTGCTCCTTGGTTATCAGTAGCTTAAAGTTGTTGCTATTGAGGGTACTTGATGTTTAGTCTATACTCTTGCTTAATTTGGATGGCTGAGTCACACACATGTGCCCTTTGAGCAAAGATTTTTGCTTCTCTTATTACCAAGAGCCTGCACCAACATTGTGAGTCTACCCCTGTAGTCCTGTCATGAACTATCTCTCCACACCTTTGGTGGAAATTTTATGTCTGTGGATTTAGTATTAAAACCCAGGCATTAGTTGTGTTATCATCTCTCTCATAAAAATGCTAAGGAAGATTTTTGTGCGGATGCTGAAATCTAAGCTTTACAAGATCTCCAGATGCTTTCAAGGAGATAAAGGTATTGGATCGCTAGAAATTCTTTGATATTGCACACTAAAAACCTTGGTGGGATTAAAAATCAATGCTACAAACTTTTGTGTGGAATAAACCAGGACTGAAGGCATTTGTGAATTCGGGAAATTTGAAGACAGTGAAAGAGAGAGTGTCATTTTAAGACGTCAGTAGCTCATGTCAAATGCAACTAAATTATAATGACCTGTTGGCTGTTGATTCAGTTAGACTTCTTATTGGCAAGAACTCATCTCTATAACCACGTCTGCAGCCTCCTACTGCTGGGTGAGCTATCACGTTTCACATCTGTGTGATCAGAAAAGCAAAATGGTCCATCATCTCTGGGCTGCTCATTTTCACTGAAGCTCTGAGCGCCCCTCCCCCCACTTTGTCCCGCCTCTTCCCCAAACCTTCTGGAACTCCTACTCTGAGGTTAACAAACACATCTATACCATCAGCCTCTCCTCTGAATAGTCCCTTTACTCACTGACTGAAACTCGGTAGCCTCCTAAGCATCCTCTTCCCTGGAAAATCTACCAAAGACAGGCTAACTTGCCTCTCAACCCTCTTCATTTCAAGGCCAAGGCAGTAGGATAGGCATGACCTTTGGTTCCCCATTGTTGTTTTATAGCTATTGTCTTCCTCTTTCAAAACGCTGGCTCTTCTGAAGCCCACAACCTTCTTCTCCACCTCTCTTTTAATTGCTTTGAAATCTACCAACTAGGAGCCTCTCATCCTTCCTCCTAATGACTTTTGCCTCTCAGTCACTGCCTCATTTTACTGCTCCGCTGCTGTCATCATTCTTAGAAATTTCAGTTTCTGCATAGGAAATAAATTTAGCTGATTTTCCAATTTCTTAATCTCACTTTCAAAAGTTCTTTTTTTCCTGTTCACTTGAGTTTCCAATGTTTGTGACCAAATCTCCGGCCCTGTTTGTTCTCCCTACAAAACCGATTTCAAGCACTCTGTTTTTTGATTACCACCTTTTATTCTAGATAATTTACAAGACACTTGATTAAACAGGTAGGTGAAGTTTGTAGTATTTTTGGAATGGAGTCCTTGGACACCAAGCCAGGTCCAAACCCAGAAATGATCTTTGATATTTAAGCACAAGAAAAGCTTTATTTATATTAGTCACTGGCTTTCCCAAGTCCTCTACTTAAATAGATTTGAAATTAACACTTGTCATGGGAGAAAGTTTCTCATTTTCTGCTTCTTTTATTTTTTTTTCTTCTTACATCCTAGACCTCCCCATTGGATAGATAGGTAACAAAAATTCCTTATGAAAAATATGACAACATTTTCTTTATGAACCCATCCTTGTGTTCTGCATATGTTTTACTCTTCTCAATTCAAAAACACAGATATTATAATAAAAATATAATAGCAATTTTATATATATATATATATATATATATATATATATATATGAAATCATCTTTTTGTTGTTGTTCTGGGTCCTGTTTGAAAGAAGCCGGTGTCATGACAATGCAGTTGTTTCAAATATTATTTGAAAATAATATTTCCAATACTGAGAACTGTCAGAGAATAAAATAATATATAAAGAACGGACCCTCACTGTTTTCACAGCCAGAAAAGCACAGATTTCCAAATGTTAAAAACTTAGCACACTGAAATTTACTTTCAGTTTTGCAAAATACAATTTCTTGTGAATATCTGTCAAAGTCTAAGATAATAAAGTAATGGTCTTGGTGGAAGAAAAGTGCGAAAGTTAAAACAGATTCATTTCTTGTCATTCTACCTCCATTTGTTCACTTTCTGTTCCTTCTCCCCACCAAATATGCCCTTTCTTTTTTTACTTTATCTGGGTGGCATCTTAATATGCATAGCAGCATCAGAGCCAGACAAGGACCAAATTAACATAATACAAATATAGAGAAAATGCCATAACTTGGTTTCTTACAAACAAAATACGAATATGATATGCTGTCACCTGGGCCGCTAGATACTTGCATCAAGCCTTGTGTGTTTTTCATCGACGGAGCTTATATTTTTATTTTTTAGCTCAAAACTGACATAAATAAATAAATGTAAATGCAGACCAGTTTCGTAAGTTATTAAGTATGCTCAAATAATCCACAAAAATTTCTATGTGGCTTATATAAAATCTTATTGGCTAACATCCTCATTAATCTATTAGATTAATTTCATTTCTTTATAGCTATCTATGCAATTAAGGCCAGAAGACATAAGCATCTGTAAGAATAAGTCTACATTGTTCATTGACTCAATTATCAGGCTTATTTTGTCTTCTGGTTCTGTTTCTAGTGCTTGTATTCAAAGGAATTTTTCAGTTTCAAGTGATAGTAAACCAATTCAGATACTCGTTAGAAGAAAAGGCAACTTATCTCTTGTAATTAAAAAATACAGGTGTAGATTCAGATATGGCTTGATCCAGGAGCTAAAATGACATAACCATCTCTTTCTCTTTTCCTTTTTTCTTTCACCCCCTTCTAGTCAGTTTCCCCCTCCCCCGTTAGTTATCTTCTGTCTGCTTCTCATTGACTTCATCCATGGTTCCTTCTGTGTGGTGGTTGCAAGAGGTTTAAAAATTCTAGGCTTATCGCATCCTAAGATTGGCAATCTGATTAGAAAGTTCTACTAACTTTCCAAAATGTTAACGGAAGTCTTAGGAATGATTTTAATTAATAGGACCTGGCTCACATACTTATCCGTGAACCAACCACTATGGCCAGAGTTATAAGCCCGTCTCTGAAGCCAGGTGACTGGGTTCAAATCCTCTGTGAATCACATGGACCAAGAATGGAAGACAGGAATTTCCTGATGACAAATAGGGACACAGTTATTTAAAAGGAGAGGTTAGGGAAGGGAGAGAACAACATTGTGTGCTAGAGAACTCATTTGTAGGCAACAGCAGAATTGTTACAGCTTTATAGTTAGACACTCTGACGTATGCTAAGAATGTTTGATTCATTGGTCTTGCTTTCCTAAAGCTTTGAATATTTGTGGAAAGTGCACAATTGCTTAGTACAAGTGCACCATTCAAATGGTCATCAGTGTTGTTTATAAAAGTTCAGTTTCCAACTAGGTAGGAAGATCAGAAGAAAAAGAAAAAAGAGGAAAGACTCTTCAAACTGGTTGGGGTTTTACTGAATAAGAGGAATAGTAGTGTTGGTAGGTTGGGTCAAAATTGAAATGGAATGTTTTTTTGAGAAACTCTGAGCACCTAATCATTGACTTCTTTTTTTCCCCACTTCCAAATCCTTGAGAATTTTGGATAGACAGTATTTCTCCACAAACACCTAATAAAAAGGGGAATAGGAAGGAGAGGTAGGGAATTTTAAATAAATTTTTAAGCTGCTGCCTGGTTTTTATCAAACTCACACTCTGATATTCATTAGCCTGCCTTGATGTCTCTTAGTCCTCGTGAACATAAGATAGTGCTTATTTTAGTGACTTGCTGAAGACAGCCTTGTTTTTGAAGCCAATAATAGTTTTGAATCATTTAAGCTGAATCTTGTGTCTTCTCTGAAATAATTAAAAGATGTGCTAGGTTCAGTTTGCCATTGGCTGTTTGTATGAACTCGAGGATTATGAAGAGACTTAGCAATAACAAATTGAAGTGAAAAGTTTTAGATGTGTCAGCCCCCTCTCTTTATGCAGAAAGAGCCATTTATTATTCAGTATAAATTGTACATTTTCAATATATACGGACCGATTTCACAAATTTTATATTGAATGAGATTTTATGTGATATAGCTGACATTTTATTTTATTTTTTTTAATGTTTACTTATTTATGTTTTTTGAGAGAGAGAAAGAGAGACAGAGCATGAGCAGGGGAGGGGTGGAGAGAGAGGGAGACACAGAATCCAAAGCAGGCTCCAGGCTCTGAGCTGTCAGCACAGAGCCCGACACGGGGCTCGAACTCACAGACCACGAGATCATGACCTGAGGTGAAGTCAGATGCTCAACTGACTGAACCACCCAGGTGCCCCGGTATAGCTGACATTTTAATGAGATAAATAGTAATCATTATTTCTAAAGGTACATTTAAGTGCGTACAAAGAGATTTAGTCTTATCTAAACAAAGCATCTTAGTTTATATAAATAAACATAAAACCTAAGGTTTTAGAAATACTTTCAGCACCAGCTCTTGAAGTTGAGACATTGGATATAATCAGAATGAATCTGTTGGACTAAATATATTTTTAGAAGAGTTGGACTGAATGCTGCAATGGGGTTATAGTCAAGGTATAATCAAAGTGACGGAGTAAGAGTGCAAAAGGGTCTAGTTAAGGAGGAGCTTGAAGAGTAAATTGGAGTAAGCCAGCTTGACGAGAAGATGGGGGAGAAGGGAAGGAAGAAGTAATTTCAGAAAGAAGGGATATCATAGACAAAAGAAGTTAACCCCAAAACAATCCTAGATGCCTGGAATCCAAAGGCTGTAGAGCTGGGAAGTAGAAAAGGTAGCCCTGGAGGAAGATAGTCCTGCTGATAGCCAAGGCAGGCAGGGCCAGGATTCACTGAAAGCCTTGGAGGCCATGTTTTAACCCATTTCCTTTTTCATACAGGGATTACTCATAAAGGGGGTATGTTGACTATAAGTCTCTGAATTATATGATCACATCACATTACTCCTTTCTAAAGGCTTCATTGGTGCTTATTCTTTGGACAAAATAAAGTCTAACACTTTAGCTCAAAGCGAATAGCTTCTACCCTCTTTTCTGTGCCCTTGGGCACATGGACACATTGTGTTCCTAAAATCACAGTTTCCCAGACAACACTGTAGTGTTTTATTGTACTGTGCTGTGACCTCTGCCTAGAATTTTCTCCTCCCCGTTTCATAAAGGTTTTGCTAATTCTAACTACTTCTCTATTTTGCTTCCAGGGAAAACGTATTCTTTCTCAGTTGTGATTTTTAAAACACTTTCTTTTTTCTATCTTTCTTATTCCCTTTCTCACTTCTCTCTTGAATTTTGATTATATAGGTGTGTGTATATATTCAAAATATCCATAACATTAAACATGTGTGTAGGCACATATGCATATATGTATTTAAATCTCATTACTAAATTTTAAGATCCTAGACAATAGAGATTGTTTAAATATATTTTATGAATTTCTTCTGGTAGTATCTCACATAACACTTTGTACTAGTCTGTGCTCTAGTTGAGAGAAACAGAAAGTGAGAAAGAGAAAGAAAGTTTTTTTAGGGAGCTCATCAACTTGAATCATTCTAGGCTTTTCAAAATGACAGGTCACACGTGACATAGATAAATTAGTAGGGTACTTTTCAGTTACTATTGAAAAATGGTCAGAACAAAAGAGTGGACCTTTATAAACCACTTTTCAAATTGCAGACCCTTAAGAGTTTGCTTTAAAGAAAGGTCCTACTTGGGCAAGAATTTGTGTGGCCAAGTGTGGTGGAAAAAAGTCTATAATAGATCTAAACATTTTTGGTAACTATTACCTCACCTTTGAAAAGCCTAATGTGATTGTTTCTGGATAAATTAATAAAACTTGATCTCCTGAAGTGTCTACACATCTCAAATTTTTTTTAAGCCTTGCCCACATTTTCTTGGATTACTGAAAGTCATCATATATTTTATTTTTGAAACTTCTAGGTATATGTTAGTCTTTCTACTGGTGCCAGAAGAAAAAGGGCTTTGGCAGTCACGTTCGATGGAAAATCCATTCTCGGATACGCTAGGACGCAGCTGACACCCAGGGCACGTGTGAATTTAACAGAGAGATTTAGTGGGCTGTTCGGCAGCAGAGAGATTAAGAAGCTGAACTCAGTAGTTTCATAGACGCTGACGTTATTCAACTTCTGGTAAAAAGCATTGCGTATGTCCAAAGTCTGGTACACTTTTAACCATGTACAGTAATTTAAGTACCTTAAGCGACGGCACTTCTGTACAATCATGATCACATTCTTTGACTACTTGGAAAAATTTATCAGAAGAAAAACGTGATTCAATATGTTTAGCTGTTTTCACATTACAGAACAATATTCTAAATTTAATAAATTACAATCTGAAAGAGAACCACAATTTACTATTTTACTTTTGAAAATATGTGCTCTAACTAGAGCTGATTTTTGAAAAGAAATCTTTTTGGACAACTGTTAAAGACCAATTATCAGTCTTGTTTCGTCTTTAAGAAAGGTTACCGGTCCTGCTGACCGATACTGACATCAGTGACCATGGCAGTTTTTCAGAACATATCACCTCTCTTTTTCCTTTCCTTTGTCTTTCTTCACCTCCTGCTTTCTGGTTATCCCTTCATCTTTTTACTCTATTGTCCTTCTCTTTCTCATTAAACTCATTTTCCTCTTCAGCTTATCTTACTCTGGCCTGAATCAATGACACTTAAATGTGACTTAATATTAATCTGTCAGAAATATTGAAAAGCAAAGAAGTTGTTTTGACATTTCAACCTTTTCTTTTCCTTTCTATTTCCTACTTCCTCCCTCTCTCTTTGCCTGTTTCCTTCTCTTTTTCTTTTCTTCTTTATTTTTAAGGAAATCTGGAAATATGCTTTATAGCTTTGTTTTCTTTAGGCTTTCACGTAATTTACTGTATTAAAAATGTTTTGAAATCAGAAGAAACTTTTTCTTTAATCCCATTAAAACGACATAAATCAACATTTGCTTTTAAAACATTATTTATAGTATGTTGTCTGTGTGTGTGTGTGTGTGTGTGTGTGTGTGCGTGTTTAATTTCCATAGAATCTTGGGGTTAAAGAGGACATAAAAGTTTCATACAATGTGTGAGAATTTTGTACAAAATGTTCTTTCCTTCCTTGGGTTGATAATCCAGCCAACTCCTGAGTATCTTCAATGTGAAGGAGATTTCTCCCCAACTTTCTTTTCCACTGAGACCTTCCCTTCTTGTATTAAGGCTCAGTTTGTATTTACATTTGTCTCCTGCCTCCCTGTTCTACTTTTCCTACTTTTCCCCTTTGCAGCCATTTAGAAAAGGCAACTTGTTTTTTTCAATAGGAACGCACTTCATGTTTTAAATACATTATCATAAAATATTCTAGAAGGATAGATGAAAACCATTAACAATGACTACTTCTGTGAAATGGAACTGAGAATGGGGCATGAGGGAGAGAATTCTAGAAATTAACACCCGTTGGATTTAAAGCATACTTATCTATATATTAATGTAATAATTGTAATTATTATTAGTTTTTATTTTTATTTTATTTATTTGATTTTAGAGAGAAAAAGAGAGTGCGCCAGCTGGGGAGAGGGGCAGAGGAAGAGAGAGAGAGATAGAGAAAGAGAGAGAGAGACAGAGAGAGACAGAGAGAGAGAATTGTAAACAGGTTCCATGCTCAGCATGGAGCCTGATGCATGGCTCGATCTCAGATCCCCGGGAACAGGATTTGAGCTCAAATCAAGAGTCGGACGCTCAACCTACCAAGCCACCCAGGCACCCCTAATCTTTATTACTACTTTAAAATACCTCAAATTCTTTACAATTCCCTTTAAAAAATGTAAATAGCTGCAGTTCTTCAAGCTTTTTTCTCATAATAATAATTTTGGGGAGGCCCTGCTTCTTCCCTCTTATTCTCTCTGCTCATGCTACTACTTTCTTTCGAAAGGTCCCTGAGTGTGGCAACCAGAATGGAAACAAAATGATGAATTTGGTGGTGATTTAGTTGTGAGTGTGTGCATAAATTTCTATGTATTTATTTCATGTATTCAAATTAAATAGCATTTAAGCATACAATCCTTGGCATAGCACAATACAGCAATCCAATCTTAATAAAAGAAATGGAAGAAATTCTATTCTTCCTAATAGAAGAAATGATGATAGCTACTAAAAATCGAACAACAACAAAAAAGATTTTAGCAGAAAAACTTGACTGAAATAACAATATAATAGTCTTTTACCGAATAGGAATAACATTTTGATTTTTATATTTTGGGTTTTCCGACTGAATTGTCTTAACTGAATGGAAAAAAAGAAAATCTGGCATATCATTCTTCTAAATGTAACAACACACACAAAAATAAAATACGCTTTTAATGATATTTAATGTTTTTCAGATGCATCTTTTCTGTATTGATTTATCATACAAAATCTACTTTCTTAAGAAATACCTAGCTTATTTTAATTTTTTTGTTTGATGACTTAAAAAAGTCTTCTTTTCAGTGATGTAGAGACATCTAAAATAATAGAATCTTAGATGGTCAAGAAAGTACTTTCTTTTTTTCTCCCTCCCCCTCAAAAGACCAAGGTTTAATGGTGAAGCCATGCTGAATGTAGAGCATATATAAAAGTAATATGAGACTGTCATGGTTTTTACAAAGGTAAAGAATATCGCCATGCCAGCTGAAGTTAAGGATTCAACATCTTCATGGGTTAATGACATTGAAGTAAGCAAGGTCTTGGAACTGGGGAAAGGGCGTTATATGGTAAGATGTTGCAAGCCATGGCTTTGTGCTATTTGTTGATTTTGTGAGTCAATTTCATGAGTCAACTCATGACAAGTGTATGTGGAATCTGATGAGAAGGTCTAAAGGAATGGAATTAGCCTTGGAGAAGTCTGTTGATGAGGGAAATCTGAAGCATGAGTTTCAGGGCCAGTTCTAGCACTGAAACCAATTAGCTTGGTGCCAGTTAATCTCCTTATGCCCACTTCTTTGTTTATAAAATGAGAAGATTAAACCACATCAATAGGAGGCTTTATGTTTCTGACCTTTTGTGATTCTGGTGAATCACTGTGGAAAACCTGAAAGACTACATCCAGAAGGAAAACTAAACAATATTCTATCATGGGACAACAGTAAGCTTGTGGGTTACCAACGTTTTCTTAAAAATGTTAATAATTGTTACTAGCTGATTTCTTCTCTCTTTTATAGTAAGGAAGAGACAGCCAAATTACAAAGTGATTAGATTAGAGATTAGCTATACCAATAGTTCTGAGCACAAGACTATTCCTGGTTCCCATTCACTATTTTAAATCTGTTAGATAAAGGGGTTCATACTTGTAAAATTTCTCTTTCATTCAGTATCTACAGAAAAATGTAGACAGAGAACTAAAAATTATCAGTCTTTGAATATCCATGATTGAATATAGATGAAAACACGTCTAAATATATAACAATCCAATCTGTAATTTTTTAAGTTTATTTACTATTTATTTTGAGAGAGAGAGAGAGAGAGAGAGAGAGACAAAGGCAGAGAGAGAATTCCAAGCAGGCTCCATGCTGTTGGTGCAGAGCCCAATACAAAGCTGAATCCCACCAATGGTGAGATTGTGACCTGAGTGGAGATCAAGAGCTCGACACTTAACTGACTGAGCCACCCCAGCACCCCTCAATCTGTTTGTTTTAAAAATAGTTGGAAATTGTCATGAAACTCAGTCAGCATTCCAAATCTGTACAGTATTATTGGGCATTGATTCTTCAGAGACTGCTTTTAAATAAATGTGCAATATTCTCTGTTCAACTCAATATTTCTAGAGATTTGGTTTCACTATTAGAAAGCAAGCTGGTATACATTATGCATGGAAGAAGTAAATATCAAAGAAAGGACTAAGGAACCAACAGCTACTTCCTTCCATAATGGTTCAAATATAGTATACATCAAAATGAAATGCTTTAGAATAGGCTCTTCTTCATACTATTAAACAAGAATGGTTCTTAACCTTGTAGCATAATTCTACTGGGAATAGAAGAATTTCAGGAAAAAATAAAACAAGTTTTGAGACTCTTGAGACATAATATTTCTTTGTATTTTCAAATTAAAGTCAAGAGTAATTAACAAGTTGAATTTATTGAGGCCAGATTTATGAAACTTGAGATAAGAATCTGTTTTCCGGAAAATTCTTGTGGAATATTTGAAAGTTGAGGAATTGTGCTTATTAAGAAAGAGCATTCAAATTAATTGAGAATTATAAAAGTGTTTTGATGAACAATGTACAATGACCATTGCTCCTATTATGGGGAAGCCTTTGGGGTTAAAATTTTTTTCATCCAGCCTACACTTTAGAAGAAAAATCCTAATTTTTGGAATGTGAATGAAAGAAAAGTGTGACTACAGAATAACACAACTGCTTTTATCATTCTGTCCTTTTAGTGAATTCCTCTCATATTAGAAAGCATTACAAAAGAGTAGTTGAAGAATTCACCATGGCTTTGTATTCTTCCCTACTCCCATAGTTGAAATAAGAGTGGTAAACTCATGAGATTAGGCACTCCCATAAGACTGTAGGAGCTTTGTGGCTTTACACTGGCCAGAAATAACAGCACAGAGTGTTTTTACAATAATTCTGCTTTTGGGTAAAAACAGGAAAGGGAGAGGCATATTAAAATTAAATATTTCATAAGATGACCAGAACCAAAAGAAAACAAGAGAAATTGCTTTCCAGTTCAGGGAAAATTAAAATTGACTCTGATTATCCAAATTATTTACTTCCCTGGTTTTGAATAGGTAGGGTATACTAATATACCCTTAACATAGTATAAAATTTCTGTTCTTTCATTTCTCTGCATCTAGGTTGCCAAGCTAGGGTGACAATATTTAATTCACCACTCTGCCTTACTTAGAATATTCATTTGTTGGAAAGATCCACCGTTGCATGTTGACATCGATTCTCAAGATCAGGTCCAATATTTGTGTACTCAGGGGATTTTTCCTATATTGCTCAGGATTGAAATAGGTTACCAATACCTTTTTATTTTGTTATTATATTTCTCATCAGCAGCAGTGAACATTTACCAATATAAATCATTCAGCATTAACTGCGTATCTTGTTCCAAAATCCCAATTCTAATAGTCACCAAATGACCAAAAATTCTATTGTTAATACATGCAATATTATTTTTCAAATTTAAAAGCTAGGGCATTATTATCTAAACGGACTGTCAGGAGCAGATGATCTTGTGCTTCTCTGTGCTTTCCTTTCGGGTATCCGTTCTTGGGAAAGACAATAAACACATGGCCCGTATCTATCTATCATGGTTATTCTCCTCTATTCCTTTTGAAATGGCATCAGTTTTTCTTTTGACACTACTGTTATTCTTTTTCCAGCATGGCAACCTTGGGCTAACAGCATACATCAGTAAATGCTATGCTTTTTCTTTAAGGCTTTTCTAATTTTTAATTAAAAAGAAGAGCTAGACTCTTGCTGATCACCTACAGGAGTGTGACTCTCCATGGTTACCTGTCACTCAAAGAGCTCCAGCTCTGAGGAATGCTAATTAGCCCTGCAAAAGCACCGTAATTGAACTGGAGAGAGACTGCCGGAGGTGCAGGTCTGCCTTCATTCAGAACAGTCTCGCCATCTGAATGGAAGGAGCCAGCCTGACAATGTGAGGGAATAAAGGGAGATGGGGAGGAAAGAGAAAAACAACAAAATTCCATCTGCCATTTTTTACTCTCAGTTCTAAAGTGATTATCAAGATGTAACCTGGATACCATGTTGTTACCAAAAAAAAAAAAAAAAAAAAAAAAAAGTTTTCTTTAGCCATAAAATAATAAGCCATAGCGTCTGCTTGACAATGATCACTATGATGGCTAATGCGTTTGAACCGTATAAAAATGAATCATCTGGGATATCAATGCAGATAATCATAATGATGATAATAAGTGAATGTTTGGGGGAAAATAGTCTTTTATTTAAATGAAGACAGTATTTGAACCCAGAAAACAGGCCTTACACAAATGTTTCTTGGTTAGTTTTTGGAGAAAAGAGAGAAAGTTCTTGACACTGCATTGTCTCCCAGTCATAGACAAACATGTACATTGGCATTTAGACAATTGAAAGGAAAATATAAGATTTAGGGGCTAAAATCTTAGACCATCATTTATAGTAAAAGAGAAAAAAAATTAAGTTAATTGTGTTCCAAATAAGTTTCATCTCCTCCTCAACTCAGTACTAAATATTAATGTGGGAGATAGATAGTTGCAAAAAGATGATATACTTGAGATAACAGAATAGTAAACACATACACATTAAGGAATGAAGTAGTTCTCGATTGTAAGCTTTCTGGCTTTAGGGTTTCATATAATCATGGAATCGTAGTATTTTGGAACTCTGGGCACTTCAGATAGAGCCAGGTACAGCTTGGAAACGGAAGCTCAAGGGAAGTGTCACTAGCCTCAAATCACATGGATGATGGGTACAGCTGGGAAGAGAATCCAAGAGCCCTGGCCCCCAGTTTATCATTTGGAGTCAAGAGTACAAGGCAATAGACGCATTTTATTTGATTCTAAGATGAGGTGGTGTATGGTGCAAGATTCCCAGGCCAGGGGCGCCTGGGTGGTTCAGTCGGTTAAGCAGCCAACTTCGGCTCTGGTCATGATCTCGCGGTTTGTGGGTTCCAGCCCCGCGTCTGGCTCTGTGCGGACGGCTCGGAGACTGGAGCCTGTTTTGGATCCTGTGTCTCCTTCTCTCTGACCCTCCCCTATTCATGCTTTATCTCTCTCTGTCTCAAAAATAAATAAACCTTAAAAAAAAAAATTAAAGATTCCCAGGCCAGAGGGTTTTGTCCTGTTCTTTGTTGTAATACAGAGCCCGCAGTATCTGGATTAATGCCTGGTGCTCCACAGGTATTTGTGGAAAGGATAAATGAATGGCTGCATTCTTCTATGACTTGAATATTTAAAATTGCTTTCAAATATTTAAAATGCTGGTCCATCAAATAAGATAGTTCTGCGCACTTTTCTGTTTTGTTCATGTTGGGTGTAACTCAGTCTGGAAGTTAAATTGGGTGTGGTGACTTTGACAAACATTTATTACTAGAATAACTGGGAACCACTGTTATCCGAACTTACTTGGCCATGTGTTATAGACTAGTTACTTTTTCCTTCAGAGAAGTAATTACAACATACTGAGGCAACATACATAGTAAGCTTAACATAGGAGAATGATAGAAATAAATGAAAACAAAATACTGGCCCCATTAAGTGCAGTAGCTACTATATTCCAGGTATACACGTTACATAATTCTTAAAACAAATCTATTTGTGTGATGTTTTATACACATTTTGCAGATGAGGAAACCGAGTTTCAGAATGTGTTAAGTAATCAGGCCACACAGTTAGTAGTGAAAGAGCCAGGATTTAAATGATTTTCCTCCAAACTTAGGCTCTTTTCACATCTTTACATCATTGCAATTCCCAACTACAATCCCCTCATCTCTTTAACATGCAAGTCCACACATCTGAACATCAGTTCTCTTTAGCGTTCTGATAGAATTCTGATAATTTTTATCACAGTATGGGCAACATTATCTATCAAGAGTGACTCTTCCAACTCTTGACCATCTTGCTTTGGCTGGAGTGGTCAGGGAAGACTTCCAGAGATGGTGACCTTAGAGCTGACACCTGAGGAAGGAAAGGGGGCCAGGAAGGCTGCCATCTTGGAGAAAAGAGTTCAGGTAGAAGGAACAGGTTTAAAGTCCCCATAAAATAAATAAGCTTTGTGTGTTTGAGGAACATATGGAGGGCCCAAGCGCCTGGAACAAACAGAAGCAGGTAAAAGGATGATAGAAGTTGATGTCAGAAAGATAGAAGTCATTTAATTTTTGCGAAGTCCTGTAGGCAACGTGAGGAATTAGAGTTTTATCCCAATTCTAGTGGGAAGTGACAGCACAGTTTTAAGCAGGGATGGACTATGATACTATGAAAGATCTCTAAGAGGATGATATATTACCGGAAGCAAGAGTGGAAGTAAGGGGCCCTGCTGGGAGACTCTTCCAACAGCTCCAGATAAGAGATTGGAGTTTCAGCATTGGGGAATATGGGAAGTCATCAGATTCAGGACGTATGTTGGAGGCTGTTTTAAGCTGATTTGTGGATGGTTGGAAATGGGTTTGAGAGAAAAAGAGGAGTCAGGAGGTCTGTAATTTTTTTGTCCTAAGAATAGGTAGATTATCCCAGATGATTTGAGGTCTGATCAATTTGAGGGACATATTAAGATAACATTTTTTGTATAGAATATTCTCAGTACACATTTTTAAAAAAGAATCAAGGATGATTGAGGGTGTAGGCTGTTTGTTTTGTGGACACTCAATATTTCACTGAGACAGAAAAAATGATATTACCTAATGTGAAACATGACTACTATGTTAAACAATACATAAATAAATAAACAAATATCTCCAGAGTCACAGTTAATGGTAAAGTCCATACCACTGTACTATTCAAGAGGCAACTTATTCAGAAAAGAAAGCAACTTATTCAGAAAACAACATGGTTGTGAGATTTCTTCTTGGGGATTTCTTCTTGGGATCATTTGGTTAGGCTTCAGAAAAGAAAAAAAAGAAAAAGAAAGCAATAATTAAAAGAATGTCAAATGAATTAGTTTACCACACCTTTTCCCATCTGATAAGTAAGAAGTCACATCTTGTCAACTCTGCATTGTTCATGTGAATGGAATGCTTTACAAGGAGACCAACCCTTCTCCACACCCTTGACTCTTTCCTTTCCACATTAAAGTGAAATATATAAAAAGTAAATTTGAAATTATGCTAAAAATAGGTATAAAATGCTGGGTTCCGTCTTAGCTATTACCGTGAATAGTCTCAGCTTAAGATATATTGACTGTTACACACGAGAGATACATTTCTATTTAGATTCACAAGAAATGTCTTATTTTAGCTATAGTCATAGGTAAGTTTACACTGTAAATTATAGAATTACCAATGTATTGAAATCAATGCATGAAAAGAAAAAAATAATCTAAGTAATAGCACTTAGATGAGAATCATTTATTTCAATATAAGAAATCAGAAGTATTTCTGAAACAGTGGTTTTGTCATGTCTTATAAAGTTCCTCACCTTTCAAAGAATGAAATGGAGGGAACATTCAATATTGCTGAGGAATAAACCCCAGGCCTTCCTAGATCTCCTAATTTAGGGATATGATTTCTATAGGAAAATATAGAAAATAGAATAGCCAAAAATATTAATTAGTCTTTTTATTTTTTTATTATTTATTAAATTCTTTATTCTTTATTCCTTATTGAGGATAAACATACACAGGAGGATGGAGAGAGAACCATAAGGGAGATGCTTAAGCTGCCATTAGGCTTACTTGCTAGTTAAGTGACTTTCTCAGTGGAGTATCAGAGTAATCAGATTTGTGGGATAAGACAGTCAATCACAAATTGCTTCATGCCCATGACCATCAGAGATTTCTTGAGAATTAAACCCTTGAATCTTAGATTTGTTAGTGCCGAGGGTGTGCTGTATAGCATTTTATGCTTGGTTCTGTTTGATTCTCTGGGGCGCACTTTATGGCAGATGTTACCTAAGGACACCTGTAGTCACTACCTAGGAACCACTCTGGGCCAGAATCAGATTAAAACAATAAAAGAAGACTATGATAGTAGCTGCTTATAAGCAGTGGACCTATCCAATAGCGACTTGGGTAATTTCTTGGTTTGTTGCTCACAACTTCTACAGGTATTGCTTGGGAAATATTAAGTGCTAAAAGGCTGAATAACATAAAACTGAAAGGCTCTAAGTAAACATGGTGCTTACAAATAAAACATCTTAGGTAACTCTGGAAACATTCCAGCTACTTTTAGCTGTTAATTCGACTTCTTAGACTGTACCCAGAATATTATAGTGGATAAGAATTGTGATGGTGATCATCCAATCACAAAAACTGCAGAAACTTAAGCCAAATACTGTAATACATTAATGATAGGGCCCCAAGTAGCATTATTGTGTGAAGGAAGTCTTTGTAGGGGGATTGACATAGGTTTCTTAATGTAGCTATCACTTATTGAGTACTTACCAATGTTCATAAAACTGCTAAATACTTTCTATGGGTAATCTCATTGAATCTTTAGAGTAACCTTAAACTATGAAGTAGTTACTATTATTGATTTAAAAAGGAGACAGATTGGGGCGCCTGGGTGGCTCAGTCGGTTAAGCGTCCGACTTCAGCTCAGGTCACGATCTCGCGGTCCGTGAGTTCGAGCCCCGCGTCGGGCTCTGGGCTGATGGCTCGGAGCCTGGAGCCTGTTTCCGATTCTGTGTCTCCCTCTCTCTCTGCCCCTCCCCCGTTCATGCTCTGTCTCTCTCTGTCTCAAAAATAAATAAACATTAAAAAAAATTAAAAAAAAAAAGGAGACAGATTTAGAGTTCAAGTACATTACCCCAAACCACATAATTGACAATTGCACCAGGATACGAACCCAGTTTTGTCTGATGCCAAGGTTTATGCTCTTAATATGAAGTATCAATCTATTTATTAACAGAACTAGCCATATGCCATTCATTATAATAAATTGAGTCAATGTGATATACATATTTAAGACAAAGTAGATCAGTGTCTTGTATACCAAAGATCTTTTCCAAGTAAGCAGTTGACTCGATTTTATATAATGGCCCCTCTTAGAATCTCTTTTCTCAAAGGCTCTACTCTTGTTATGGAGGCTTTCAGCAAAATCCACTTGGGCTTCCAAACACATTGCTCAGTATTCTGGTATGTTTGGCTGTTCCCATGGAGATATTTGGATGCTCATTTTAGTCTTGCTTTTAGCAGCAGAGGACCCTATAGAACTTTGGACAGCTTTGTGATGTTAGTGAGTGACTGCAGGTGTCTAAGATAAGACAATGGAACCAGTTTCATCATATCTCTCATTGGATCAACATATAAATGATCAAAAGTTAAATCCACATTTGAGAAATAGAAATTGGTATTGAAATCTTATCTATGTAAGTTGAAATAATGTGGCCAAATCAATGTCTAAGATAGGATTTATTTGTGATATTGAAAGGTTTAACAAAGAAATGGAGGTGGAGGAGTAAAAAGAGGAATCTTCACTTTATAGGATGTTTGGCACCTAAAATTATTCTGCAAGAAATTGGATGAAAGAGATTCGACATTTTGAGTTTCTATGAGGAACTCCCTATCAACAACAAACCATGTAAAATACAGTCAAATTGGTGTTAAAATATTATACTGTTCTCTCTCGCAACCATTTCTAACAAATTCAAATGTATTTATATATGGAATTCTAACACTTTTCATTTAAAAGTAATGGTGTGAAAAATTTGAGGATCACTTGCACGGGAAAGTTGTAAAGGGAATTGAGATAATAGGTATGAAATTAATTGAGCTTCACTAAAGAAAAATCTTAAAAAATTGAAAGTAGATCACATCCAATTATTAAAAATATTTTGTTTCTTTATTTTATAACATTTAGAATATAAAATTTTCCATCTCTATCCATGGCGCGTTTATTTTCAGCATCATTTAGTACTTGATTTCAGAACGACGAAAGAATCGGACGTTTCTGCGTTTATTATAATGAATTGGGAGTCTGTATTTATTCTCATTGTGTTACAGGAGAGAACATGATCCTAGTGTGTTGAGGTGATGTGACTTTTCTATCCCCTCCCACCTTGTCTCTACTGAAGCCAACCAACAATTATACTCTAGGGAATAATGATTCTCCTTCAAACTTGGACCGTGTCTGTGGTGAGCTTCCAAATACAACAAAAACAAAACACAAACAAAACTCGAAGCAAAAATCTCTACCTGAAACAAAACAAAACACAAACCAAAACCTAGAGAATTGTGTTAGAAGCAAGGCACATCGTTATTATCTCGTTAACTAATAACACATTTTGTCAAAATTCAGTGTATTTTTGGGTCCCGCTAGGTGGGAAAAACAGAGATTATTTCCACTTAGTGTAGATACACAGATACTCAAAAATCTGATTCCACCCCCCCCCCCCCCCCGGCCCCACCACCCCGCCTGTGGTCTCTCTGAGTAAGTAGGAAAAAAAAATCACAGTTTTCCTGACCAACTGCTAGAAGGTTCTGCCCTTGTTAGGCTATGTTGCCTCCATGACAATGAAACTTCCCTTGGTGGTCATCGCTTTAGAAATCAAGCATCAGGAAGCTGAGGTAAAGGGAGGCTCTGCTTTGGAATTGCACTCCGGCTAAAAGTAGGTATCTGGTATTTACTTTTAGCAATCAGTAACTTCACGAATACACATTCCCAGAATATTTAGCTATCCCTATTCTGACCCTTATTAATTATTATTGTTATTTTTCTTAAAAACCTTCCATGTGAGTCTATAAGAAAATTCTCTATAACTACATTGTGTTGAAAACTTGGCCCAGCTAAGTGCATTGTTATGTGGTGTGAGAAGGAATAATCTGCTTGGCTACAAAATTCCTTCCTGTATGATACATACATTGCTTCATAGTGTGAAAGACGTTTTTCAGGTTGGCAAACGGAAAAAAAAAAAAAACAAAAAAAAAAACTGTCTTGTAAAATATCTACTTTATTTATTTATTTATTTTAATTTTTATTTTTTTTAACATTTATTCATTTTTGAGACAGAGAGAGACAGAGCATGAACGGGGGAAGGTCAGAGAGAGAGGGAGACACAGAATCTGAAACAGGCTCCAGGCTCTGAGCTGTCAGCCCAGAGCCCGACGCGGGACTCGAACCCACGGACCGCGAGATCATGACCTGAGCGGAAGTCGGACGCCCAACCGACTGAGCCACCCAGGCGCCCCAATATTTGTCTACTTTAAGAGTCGTAGTTTTTCCCTGGCATCTATATCTAATTGAATGATATCCACTAACTGCAGCTACTTGGAAATCTGGAGTAACAGCTTCCCTGACTTCAAAATACTGTTTAGGATTTTTATGCCAGCATCCTGTGCAATATTGTTAAGACTATATTTAATATTTACTTCTGGATTATGTTCTTGGAACATTTACTTACACGGAAAATGTTTATTATACATACGTACACATGAAAAAATATAGAAATACATCAAAATAGAGGTCCCCTATTTTTTATTCTTTATTTTTAAAAATTGCATATATTTAGTTTGTACAATGTGATGTTTTGGAACCCCCAAATGTTACTTTTCACTTATCAGCTGAAGCTTTAGCACTGGGGGTCATTTATTCAAGGCTTTTGATACTAATCCATTCATCCCTTCATTTACTTTTAAAGTATTTATAGATCACCTCCATGTGAACAAGCAGTTTGAAATTCAGAGAGTTCTTTTACATTGTTTTTAACAAATGTGTAAGATTTTTATGACTAATTACTCTAGATGTGGAAATGGATTCAGTTATAATTATGTTAATGAACGTCAAGATTGGATTCACATTGGGAAGGAGTGGAAAAAATATTAGCAATGGTGGTGTGCAAATTGGAAACCTAGAACTCACCTTAGCCTCCTGACCCTGCCAGTATTTTTGTCAGGAAGCCAGCAGAATTGAACGTATGCTGATGTTATGACCAGTGGGTGGGCTCCTATGGGAAAATTCAGAGGATCTCACCTGAGTTTACATCAGTGTAGTGACACATGCAAGTAATTCATCCATCTGAATAAACTGATAGGGAACTGTTGACTCAGCCAAAATGGTGGAATCAGTTGTGTGGTCAGCAAAATCTGAACAAGTTGGCAGAGATTTATGTTTCAAAGGACATTATCGACTTCGCAGTCATTTAAACTGCCACATTTTGGAAAGGAGAACAAAGAAAAAGTAAGTAGATGAAATATCTTCTACAGGATGGGGAAAAAGATTTAACAGATGTTGATGAATACTATTGGTTTCATTTTCTGGAAATTAAAGAAAAAGAACCTTCCAAAGTCATTCTGGCTCCACTCTGAATTCTTTCTGTTTGACATTTTAGTACATCATGGATATGCATTACACTTGGCTATTAATAATATACTGCTTGGTTACAACCCTTGAGTAATTATCATAATTACTATTTAACTTTTGTGTTGTTCTTTACTTTTTTAACATTGGTACTGACTTATCCTCTTTAATTGGCTTGGAGATTTTTCTACTTACAGGGCTCTGCCCCAAATTTTCATTCCTTACAGTATTTTCCAAGTGCCTTCATTGAAGAGGAATTCAGTTAAGTACTTTTTAATTTATGATTTGATGCTTTTATATAGGCTTAAGAGTTTAAAGTATATTTGTAAAGTTTCAGATACAGTGTGTCTGAAACTAGCATGTGAAACTAGCATGTTTTGTGCATGTTTGGGATTAGCTACATAAGGAACACTTACAAGACAAGGTGTTTGAGATCATTATGTATGTATGGAAACAACTTACTTTTTAATTAAAATTAAAATTTTATTAAGTTTATTAATAGATATTTAGAAAACAGGACAAATATAATATGCTTAAAAATAGAAACTTAAGAAAAAAAATTGGGGCCACTAAATGTTAACGATCATTTACAGAATTATTTTTGTTTTGGTGTGAAACTTTTGCCAGAAGCATAGAGACTTACTTATTGCTTCATTTGGATAACTGCATTTTGATATCAATGAATTTGTGACAGATTCATAAGAATTTCACACATTTCTTAAAAACCATGTAAAGGGACTCTCTGAATTTCACAATTGCTTGCTCACATATAGGTGGTCTATAAACACTTTAAAAATAAATGAAGGGATGAAGGGATCAGTATCAAAAACCTTGAATAAATGAACCCCAAATATAAGGTTTTGGCTACCAAATGAAAAGTGACAACTCAGTTAAAAACATTTACCTCAGTGGAAATTAAAAAGGAAAACATCTCTTTTTATATGGCATTTGATAGTTATAATAGGATCTGAGTCTTACAATTACCTATGGTTAAATTGGAAATTTTTTGAGTATATAAGTGATATACATACATATTGTGTGTGTGTGTGTGTGTGTGTGTGTGTGTGTGTGTGTGTTGAATAGGTATGGATCTTAAATTCTAGTTATATAAGACTCTTCCATGGTTTCCTAAACAAGCCACTCATTTTCATGGTTTCATGGGTCTGATCATGGTTATCCGTCCGCACTAGACATTTTCTTCAGTTGACCATCTGGAAAGCTCCCATTTCTCCTCAAAGTCCCACTTAAATGTAGTTTCCTTCCTGAAGACTTTTCTGACCTCCAACAGAGGATTTATGCTTTCTTGGGGTATATTTCCATATCAAAATTTAAAAGTATCTGCTAAAATACTTTTCATTTTGTATTGTAGTTTTTGTTACGTGTCTGCATCTCTCATTGCTCTACAAGGACAGGGATGGAAATCTAAATTGACATCGAGGATTATCATATCTTATTAGGATTAGCGAACTCAGAAAATGAATATACATTTTCAAGAAAGACAATTTCCAAAGAATGTTGAAAAGGGTTGAAATAATTCATGAAAAAAAAAAAAGAAATGCAAGAAGCCAATAAACATTTTTAAGAGCTTTTTTTTTTTTTTTTAGTTTACTTATTTATTTTAATAAATAAATAAGGGGCAGACAGAGATGGAGAGAGAATCTCAAGCAGGCTCCATGCTGACAGCATGGAGCCAAAGTGGGGCTCAAACTCACGAACTGTGAGATCAGAACCTCAGCTGAAATCATGAGTTGGAAGCTGAACCAGCTGAGCCACCCAGGCACCCCAACAATAAACATTTTTTAAATGCTTAATCTCGCAAAAATAAGATTATTATAACAAATAAAATTACCAATTAAAGACCCTTAAAAAGCTATAATAGCTTATGTGGAAGGGCTTCAGGGCTCTCATACTGTCAGCAGAAATAAAAATGGCTATAATACATCTGGAGGGCCCTTCGGTAATAAATATCAAAATAGGTTATGAATTTTTTGTTCCAGAAATTTTATATCATAAGGAAATAATCATAAGTCTATGCAAAGTACACACATATAGCAATGTTTATAGTAGAAGAATATTGGACACACCCTCAATGTCCAAAATTTTGATTACATTAATCTAGGGCATGATACACAGTCATTAAAATAATACAAAAAAGGAGTATTTATTAGTATAAAAATTTAAGAAGTATTATTAAGGGGAAAATTATAAGATATTATTTAATATTGTAAAATATCTCATAACATCTCCCCGCCTAACAAGAACAATGTAGAAAAAAATCATATTTATTATACACTAAAATGCAACAGGTAATTCTGGATAGTGCTTTCCAAATCTTGCAGTTTCTACAATAAACACCTGTGTTTGTCTCTGAACAGAAACATTTTATAAAACTAAAAGTGCAGTAAAAATTTCCCCAGTGAGTAATAACATAAGATAGTGGAGAGAACATCCACCCCTTGAAGGAAGCACACGAGACTGAGGGCTACTGCGGCTGAGGACTGAGGAGCTGGTGGTGGGGTGGGGGCCAAGCAGCTGACTGGGCTTGGTTAGGAGACTGACCGTATACAGAGGGGATTAAGCAAATGAGCAAATATGTCAGATCCTTCTAATGACTATACTCAACTTTTGCATCTTTGGTACGAATGTAACAGAAATGACACTGAGTTTCCCTCGTTATATCCTATCCGGGGCTCACGGCCTCAGCCGATATCATGAATGGAGATGTCCACTCTGCTCGCTTCACTAAAGGAGGTCTTTCAGCCTTCTTCACAGTAAAGCTATCTTCTTTTTGTAACTAATAAAGATTTGGTGGTGTGATACGTTCAGACTCTGGCAATATCCCATTCCTTATCAGTTTCTCAATTCAATTATTTAGTACCAGCATGAGTTCATGAATTCCTTTTTTGTTCCATGGGTAGTAATTACCTATTGCTTTACGGTATGTTTATTACAATATACCTATTACCTTTACGGCCAAATTATCTCAGATTTTGCCAATGGAAATCTCTTCAAACTGATTGCCGTGTCCTTAGAGCACACCCCTACTATTCTTTGAGCGCTGTCTTACTTTCTGGTGAAACCAGATGCTTGGGCTCGACTGATACTTTTGTTACCCCATCGTTGGAATAAGTCATTTCTGCCGTTCCCATTGTTGTCTCAGTGGAAAAGGCAAGGGGGTATATGCAGGTGTGTATATACAAGCGGTCATGCATTTACACACTTATATCTATACTTATTTCTTTATCTAGCCACATATAATGAAAAGAAAACCTAAAAGGGAAAGGCGGAAGAGGGGAAAATATAGGAGAAGACAGGATGGAAGGAGAAGAGGAAGAGGAAATTTCATATATTTTTCCCTTGAAACTAAGAAGCATTCATTTCTGGAATTTTCATATAAAAGTAAATCAAGATTCTTGTTTATGTTGAAGAAAAGATGTATATACCTTTAATTTATAATTTGTCAATCATATGTTACACCTGTTTATCGGCCCTGAAAATCTTTCCAACTATTTTATATTTCCAAAAAATATCCTAAACGGTTAGGATTCATGCCATTAAGGTAATTTCCCAGGAAATAAGTTTAATAGATATGTATTATATATAGTCTACAATATATATCTATATTAACTATATCTATCTTTATCAATTTTACTGTTAGCATATTTAATGTGATTTTTAAATTAAAAAATTTGGTGTCCAAGGTGTGTTAAAATCATTTGGTTACCTATTAAAACAAACGACCAACATGTTTAAGTTAGAAAGTTAACCCACTTATGTAATTTAATAAAAATACGTTTAGTCTAAATATATACCTGCCATTGTTTCAGTATAAAATCTAAAATATAAGGGATTCTAAAAATATTTTTTGTTTAATAGTATTAGGGATATGTTTTTGTGAATTAATATTCAAGGTAATATTCTTTAAACTGTAAGTCATGATATGAAATTAATGGGTCTCAGCCAGAATTTGGTAAAAGAATGAGAAAAGAAGAAAAAAGAAAACGGGTGATTGTGCAAATGAAGCATATATATTGTGAGTTAACTGTAGTGTATGCCTGTATGAGACTACTGCATCACTAAATAATGTATTCCTTACCGTTGTTAACTGTCAGAATAATTCAAAACCATTCAAAGAGATAATGCAAAAGATGATAAAAAATTTCCAACAAAGCATCTTAGATAAAATAAACTTCTCAGCATGTAAGTAAATGAATAACTATCAAGTAGGAAGACAAATTTAATATCACAATGTACTGAGAGTTATAATAAAAGGTAGCCAAACTTTTTTTTTCCTCAGCATTAATGAACTTGTATTAAGCACTCCTATTAGGTATTACTGGAAATAAATGCTCTTTCCCCTCAATTGCTGACTAAGGGACACATCATGTTTTTGCCCTTGGATTGGTGCGCTGGTGGTATTTCTCATTGCCAATGCAAGCTGCAGAGTGAGCAAAAAAGAATCTAGAACAAAACAATTGCTTTTTTGCAATAATAAAAATATCACCGGGTGAATAGTTCCTATTCAACTGTCCCAAAGGAGAAACATGTATACAAAACTAGAGCTCAGAAGAACTGGATTTGTTAGGACGTCTACAATTCCACCAGGCTGTACAATTCCAGGGGATACCATTCATGTAGAACACAATGTACAGAAAATACCTTTTGCAAAACTGCTTGAGACTGCCACTCGTTTGAGACTGCCACTCGTTTGCCACTGCTGCGACCATGGGAGCAAGTGTTCTGAGCCTTCATTTCCTCACCTGGAAGTGGGTGGAGCGAGTTTACCTTGTTCATAGTCATTGTTCTTTCTAACGGGCCATGTTAGCTCATGAAGAAGAAGGAATCTCTCTTGGTACCTTCCAAATTCTTTCCATTATGTTTCTCCCCTGTCTCTGGTGCCTAAAGGAACTCAAGCTTTGCATGCTGTGTAATAATGACTTCAAGTGGTATCCTTTGATTGTTTATATTTTAATAAAACTTTGGAGAACTTAACATGAATTCTCCTGGTGTGTTTTCAATTATCCCACCAAGGAAAAAATATGGGAGCACAATCCACGTTCTCTGGTGAATATTATGCGTATGTATTACTCACCCTTGTCCATTGATCATGGATAAGATTGACAGTGGCTTTTTCCATCAGTTATTTTATAATCACTTCATTGTGCTACACGGATATGTTATGTGGCATTCACAATGTGTAGATATTTTTGAAGCCAGGGTCCAGTCCTCTCTCCCTCCCTCCTTCTCTCTCTCCCTCCCTCCCTCCCTTCCTACTTTCCTTTTCCCCCTCCTTTTAGAGAGTAGGTAGAGGTAGAGGATTTGCAAATTCTCTATTTTGCAAGTAGCTCTTGAAAAAATAATGCGTTAATTTTATTCAAAATGATTATTTGCTACTCAGATTTTTAAACTTTTTTCTTTTAGACCAGCTTTGTATCTATAGAAAAATCGTGTAGTCCAGAGGGTTCCCATGTATCTCGCAGCCAGTGTCTCCTATTATTGTCATATAATAGTATGATATATTTATGAAAAATTATTGAACTAATATTGCTACATTAATAGGTGAAGTCCATACTTCATATTTCCTTGGTTTTTAACCAACTGTCCTTTTTCTGCTCCAGGATCCCATCTAGGATGTCACATAATACTTAGCTGTCATGTCTCTTTAGGCTTCTCTTGGCTGTGACAGTTTCTTTGTTTTTGATGACCATGACAGTTTTGAGGAGCACCAGTCAGATATTTTGTACAATGTTCTTCAGTTGGGATTTGTCTGATATCATGGTTAAATTGAAGTTATGGGTTTGGGGGAAGAAGGCCATAATAATAAAAAGTTAAAAAACCATAAACATGACTTTTCACTGTTAATGTTGACCTGGATCACCTGGCTGAGGTGTTTGCAAGGTTTCTCTATGATAAATCACTCTTTTATCCCTCTTCCCATACTGTACTGCTTGGAAGAAAGTTAGTGGGCTCAGACCACACTCAAGGAGAGAGGAATTATGTTCCTCGAGGGGATAGTATCTGCATACATCACTTGGGATGTTCCTTGATAGGAGGTTTATCCAGACTCCCCCACTTACTTATGTATTCAACTGTTTATTCATATTAATGAGGACGCATGGATATTTATTTTATATTTTGGCTTTCATTGATTTTTTTTAGAGTATATAAAGCTTATCTGATGGAATTTGGACCCCTTGCCAGCTCAACTCCTGCCACTGTCCACCACACACCCCAAAATTCTAGGCGCAGGAAACACTTCTATGTTCTCAGACATGTCTCTTTCTCATGCACCTGTGTCTCCACACACCGTTTGACCTTCTGCATGCTCTTGTCCACATTTGGTAGTGGAATGCACATCAATCCTTTACGATCTAGCTCATACGACTGCCTAGAAATTAGACTTTCTCTGTGCTTCCTTGGAAGTGTACGTATATGTCTATTATGGTATTTGTCACATTATCTAGCGTTGTTTGGACTCTTTATCTTCCTAATGAGATTGCTACGTCATTGGGCTACTGGTAGGTCCTTACACCCTTCTCTGCTCTTCAATATCTAGTGCCCTGCCTGGCGTAGAAGAGATTCTTAACACTATCTTCGAATGGATGGACAAGGACCACAACTTTGCTAGTTAACGGAGTTGATTTTAGAAGCAGTCTCAGGGTCCTTTCTAGAGAAAAAAAATGACATTGCCGATCTGCTGTTAATAGGATATACATTTTGAGTTGCTTTTATCCTCTTGTAACGATGTGTTTATTCTGATCATCCAGTTTTTCTTATGCAGTAATCTTTGAAGATCAGGCATTCATGAGATGGCTGGTCAGAGTTAAGGTCACAGTTTCTAGTCCAGAAGCTGCCTTTCTCTCTGTGAGGAGAACATACCCCCCAGGCAAGGATGGAAGCCAGGGTGACCTTGGCCTCATTAGTAGAGTGCCCTAACCAACCGAACTAACCAGGCAGACTACAAAGGCAGCAGAAAAGAAATCCAACAAACGCAGAAGTTGACTTTGTAACATAAAAACTGCAGCCTGTATTGACACACACAAACTGGCTTGACTGTTTTGACTGTCAAGTAGTCAAGAAAGTCAGAAAGTAGTCAAGTTAGCCAACAAGCATGTCTGACTCTTTTTCTCTGACTAGACTCTGAGTGCTGATTTGACTGGTGTGTGTTTGTAGTAACAGTCATGTTTTTCTTGCCAAAAGAAAATGCTAGTGGTTTTTTTTTCACTGAAACTTAATGTAATAACTGTTACATCATATAAATTCATTTCCTTAAGACTATGTGTCAGACTATCAAATCAGTTAAAGAAAATTCTCATCTTTTTTTCTCTTTGAAATTATGGATGGACTTGTTTTGCTCCAAATTAAGTGAATTCATACTGCCATCTAGTGCTTTAAAACAGAATTATCTGTGCAGTTGTGAAGAAATTTCAAATCAGGCATTGGGTGTAAACACAATATCCTTAGTTCCCTGCGTAAACAAGTCACTTGGCTGATTCAGGCTAGTGTTTTGTGTTTTTGGGTTATTAGTCATAGTTGATTGGGTATTGACTTTTTATGATACTTAACTGGTGTGGGAAATCATTGATTCAAGTACAGCTTGAAAAGAACCCCCAAAACATAACCAGAAACATATGTCTCTTTTCTTTTAAAAGTATTAAGCATGAAATGAACCCACAAATAAAACCAAACTGCGTTTGATGAATGATGAGAATTGCAACCTTAGATAAATTAGGTCTCCTTCCATCCAAATACGGTGGTACAGTAGAAGGATCTGAAGACAGATATTATTTTATTCCCTATACTTATGAAAAAATATATTCCCTGAGTCTGTTTGGAATGAAAATCCAGAAAGGAAAATGTTCACTGAAGAGAAAAAGCAAATTACTTTGCTTCTTCTTCAAGAAAACAAACCAACCTCTGTTTATTAAACAGTTTCTGCCTTGGTTGCCCTCCCTTCCCATAGAAAATTGTTCTGACAGTTTCAGAACTTGATTTAAAATTTATGAAGGAAACACACAGTGAAGAGCCTCTTGATTTGGGAGCATTTCTGATCAAGGCACAAGTAGGCGACATATTTACATTATTTTGTTGTTGTTGTTCCTGAAGTATCTTTATACGTATTTCTCTTCACTTAGAAGCCTTGTATGTGCTATTTCTTCTTCCACTAGCACTGTGAGGTATTATTAGCCCCAGGTACGGTGAGCTGCGGGGTTGGCATCCACAACCTGTCTCCTATCTTCCATGGCGCTTTCACAGCTACAAGTGTCCTTAGTTCCCTTAGCGGAGTTTTGAAAGCTTGGATGGAACAGTAAGAAAAGGAGTAGAGAAGAAGGGGAGAATTAAGTGCCCTTGGACAGGGAGAGAAGGCGGCTCAAGGTGGGCACCAGCGAGGCAGGCTGTGAAAGCTTCATGCAGCATTTTATACAAGGCTTTGTAGCCCGTATAATTCCCTAAAGAATGGAAGAATTATGGTAAACAATATATTTTTATGGCATATTCCTAAGTAGATTATTAATAATTATGAAACACTTAATGAAAATTGGTAATGTAAGGGGCGAATGCAAATTTAGTAGGGAGATCATGCAACATTCTGAGCACCAGCCTGTCAATTGCGGCTAGTCACATACAACCAATTTTGTTTTTCTTTTTCTTATCTATTCTGATTCGTTTCAGATAACTTACTTTTTGGTTTTAATGTTCCCCAGAAACAAATTCATGTTTTATAAGTATTTCATAATTTAAAAAATGCTCCTATAGCCTAGACTTTAAAACATTTTAAAATGAAGCTTAATTTTAAGGAGTGTTCTGTTTTGACCATTATAGACCGGCCATTTAATGTATTCCATGTAAAGTAGTTTTATCACAATGAATTTTCTAATAGCGGTTCCCACCTCTCTCTAATTGGTAGGGGAGAATCCTTTGCCCTTGCAGTATTATGTTGCTCTGGATGGGAAAACATGCTTAGACGCTGAAATATTTATGATTTCGTCTACCTGCATTATCAACTCATCACGACTTATTGGTAAGCAATCGTGGTGCCTCTTGGCAAAAAAAGCAATGCCAGAAGTGGTAAGGCTCATGCTGACGGCTGTGTCTGGGCTACCGCCAGCTACTTCAGTGCTCCTTGCCCTTGGCAAAGAACTTAGCGAGAGAACAATAAAACATATTGTTGTAAAACAGTGAAATGTACCCGGTTTGCCAGTTTGCATATTTCTCTGCAGCTCCCCGTGATACAGGTAGCTATGGGCAGACCTGCAAGGTTTGCCCAGTCTTACTGGCTTTGAACAAAATAGTTTTGTTTCAGGCCATTCTATTGGGTGGGCTCCCGAGGGCATTTTGAGGACGGTGGGGGAAATGGATATTTTTTTGTTTTGTTTTGCCCTGTTTTGTATTTTTAATAACAACAATTCATGAATTAATTTGCCCCACACAAAGCCTAAACAATGGGGAAAAAGCCTTTGGGAGTCATCTTTGAAAGGAGCTGGCAGTCAGGAGGAAGAAAATATTTGCCACAGCAGTTAGAAGAACATATTTGTTTGACCTCATCGACATTTTATCATTCACCGAAAGCCTTTATTTGATTTAGCTGTTGTTCTGTCCACAAGTTTTGTCCATGTCACGCCCGGCCAGCCCTCCCGCCTGGAGCCTCACTCCACCAGCACAGCGTAAACTTGCATTCACAGGAAATCTACGGAATACCTTAGCTGCGCTGGCAGAAAAAATGAGCTGGTGCCCAGTGAGTTCCAGCCACAAAAAATTAGACAGCAGGAACTTGCAATTCCAAATGGGGTAATACAGTAATTGTTTTTCTGTAGCTCTAGAATAAAGAACATGAGTTATTGTAAATTGTATTTTCCTGCTTTCCTGAAAATATCAACCTTCCACTTCATCTAAACCCACCCTTGGGCCTGAACATTTAAAAACTCTATTACATTTATGTCATTCTGGCCTTTGTGGAAGATTCTGGAAATCATCGCTGTATCACCTGGAGGTTAGCAAAGAACGTGTGTGCAGTATCCGTTGAATGGTTTGTTTGTTGAATGAATGAATTTAAAAAATATAAAGAGATGTTTCAAAATTAAAGTGAAGACAAGTTAGTATTATACGTCAATCAAATATGTTTTAGAAGTTGCATAACATATGTAAGCATGCGATTTGTGTAAGTATCAGCATGAACACCCAGCCAAGTTTTATGCCTGTACCTGTCTGGCAATCTGTTTTTCCTTAATCATATTTTAGTTTTTCTATACATAATTAGAATTGGCCAACTCTCTGTATTTTTTTAAAAGATAGTATTTTATTCTTAATTTTATTATAGAATAAAATTTTATTTCTAAAAGGAGACAATTAGATACATTTTTTCCAAAGGAAATTAAAAAATTAACATTTGTTTAAGTCTAACCATGTTCAAGGAATTTGGTTTTGTGTGTTTCTATTATAAATACATTGGCATGTCATGATTAGAGAGAAAATTCAAATGGATTAATACAGATTGCCTTAACTATAACTGTCGGCGTAAGAAGCGTTTAACGGTACCAAACAGAAAAATAATTATGTTTTCTCCCTCCCTCCCTTCTTCTCCTTCTCTCGCTCTTCTCTCTCTTTCTGTTTTGCATGGAGGGATTTATGGAGAGAACATGAATCCTGAAATTGTTCCCCTCCTATCACAATTCATGGCAGCCTATAAAACCCGCTTAAAATAGTAGTGTGTGAAGAGATCGTTCCCAGTGCATGCTTGGAAGAATGTGTCATAGTTTCAGGTTTCCCCATGTGCATAGATTGCTGCAGTAGAACATAGGAAAACAAAAATAAAAAGCTAAAGTAATGGAAATACGATAGCGGAAGAACATTGGTAATTGCAGACTGAAAGACTGATAGCATTTTGTTATTGGTGCAACCAAATAGACACAGTAAAGAATCCAGGTGAGGTGACATAAGTTCTTTAGCATAAAACACAGGCAAACAGGATGCATGTGTAACCCTACACACATGCACGTGCACAACCACCAAAAGATCATGGAGAGGACCAAGACAAAAACACTTTTTTTTATAAATATATGTAGCTAAGTGCCTCATCTCATTGAGGGAGGGCTGGCATCTGAGACTAGCACTCCAATGTAGTTATAGATGAACAGGTAAACAAAAAACAATTGCTTTTTGTTGGCATGTGAACATTCACTGAAGCTTACCTTGTAGTAAACATGAGTTTGGTTGTTCTAGACAAAACTGTGTAGTACTTCCAAATTTAACAAAGAAGAGAAACTGAAGACTAGATGTATTGTTAAGAAAGGACCCCCATTCCAGTAGGATCCAACTGAAACCTTAGTCAAAACTGTCACATTCAAAGTGAGGAAGCCAGAGCCTGTTGGTGGCTCTCTGCTATTTTTGCAACGCAGGGTCTACATCTGCATCCATCCACATCATTGACATCTCTTGGATCTTCTTCCTTCTCTTGGTTCTCAGTCATTGTACTGCCTGGGGCTCGGGTCTTCTCGTCTTTCATTTGTTACAATACAATGCAAATTAATGTAAGTTTGAAGACATCTGATACCTCTAGCAGCAAATTTGTGCTTAAGTTTCTTTCTCATGCTCCCTCAAAGTATCCCATATTTTGGCTCATTGTGGACATATTTCCTCTTTCCGTCACACAAGTGACACGCTTCGATATCTTCTATTTCTTCTACAGACATTCAACCTTTTGAGGAAGAGGAAAAAACATTAAAACACATGATTTTGAAGGCCTTTACCTTACTGATTGTGAAACTGTGATATGGTTCCTCAGTTTTCTTATCTGTAAAATGAAGATAACAATACCTACCTTACAATCTGGTTTCAAAATTAAATTAGAAAGTATGATTATGTAGTGGTCCTGCACTGGTGCTGGGTAAGGAGAAAGTTCCAAGTAAATACTAGTCTCTTTCTTGCAAAAGCATCCTACCTCCAAAATATTTTGTTGACTCTGGGCCAAATTAGTTACATGAATCACATCACATCATTATTCATTGTGAGAGCAAGAGGAAAAAGAAAACAAGAATATGGCTTGTCAACTATGTTGGTGGTCATTCTCTGTTACCAAAACAAAGGATAACTGTATGCTGTAGATAAACTCTCTGATAGGAGAGTTTAGGGAATATTGTGATTAGGGAAGGATTAGGGAATTCTTGAAATGATGAATTTACCTTGGCAAGAAGAAGAATTGCAACCAAGTGTATAGACTCAGGATAACATGAGTACATTTTTAACTCTATATAGGAAGATCATATTCTATTCCCTAAAATACTCTGTGGGTTGAATGAAAAGCAGGCAGTGGATATTTTAAAGATAATACATCATGAGGTCACATTTGTATAAGTTGTTTTAAAGATTGGTATTACCATCTCCCTTCCTCTTTTGTATCTGTAATATTGTGATTTCTAATAAGAAATGTATATTTGGTCTTCATTTTCATTTCTGGCACAGAGCTCCTAAAACCTTTGGGATTTCTTAAGTGAGAAGAATGACAAAGATTCTTTTGTTATGATAGTGTGGTAACTTTTGAAATGTCTCTGGGTCACCTAAGGATAGGGGATTGGTCACCAGAAAAACCAACCATATGATTAGAGGATTGGAACTTCCTTTTTTTTTAAATATGAAATTTATTGTCAAATTGGTTTCCATACAACACCCAGTGCTCATTCCAACAGGCGCCCTCCTCAATACCCCTCACCCACCTTCCCCTCCCTCCCACCCCCCATCAACCCTCAGTTCTCAGTTTTTACAAGTCTTTTGGTTTGGCTCCCTCCTGTCCAACTTTTTTTTTTTTTTTCCTTCCCCTGGTCTTCTGTTAAGTTTCTCAGGATCCACATAAGAGTGACAACATATGGTATCTGTGTTTCTCTGTATGACTTATTTCACTTAGCATAACACTCTCCAGTTCCATCCACGTGGCTACAAAAGGCCACATTTCATTCTTTCTCATTGCCACATAGTATTCCATTGTGTTTGATGAATGGATAAAGAGGATTGGAACTTCCCTTAGCCTCCTCCTTCGGGGAGGGTAGAGGGGCTGGAGGTGGAATCAATCCCCAGTGGCCAGTGATGGAATCAATCATGCCTTTGTCACGAAGCCTCCATAAAAACCCAAAAGGTAGGGTTTGGTGAGCTTCTGGGGCTGTGAGCTCATGGTGGTGCTGGAAGAATGGCATAGTCAGAGAGGGCACGGAAATTTTCTGCTCCTTCGCCCTTTGCATCCCCTCCATCTGGTTGCTGTTGAGCTATCCTTTTATGACAAACCTGTAACCTAGTAGGTAAGTAAAATGTTTTACTGAGTTCTGGGAGCTGCTCTAGCAAAGTAATTGAACTCAAGGAGGAGGTGTGGGAACCTATGGTCTATAGGTGGTCCCCCAGAAGCATAGGTGATGACCTGGAATTGTGAATTGTGTCTGAAGTGTGTGTCAGAGGATGGAGGGTGGGGTGAGGAGTCTTGTAGGACTGAGCCCCAAACCTGTGGGATCTGATTGCTGTCTATAGATAGACAGTGTCATAGCTGAGTTGTATTGTAACACTCCTCTGCCAGTGTTCAAGAACTTCTTGGTGGTTGGGAAACCATCCCCCTTACACACACACACACACACACACACACACACACACAGACACACGTATACACACACTGGAACTGATGTCAGACCTTTAGTATCTCTGTCTAGAAAAATATAAAAAATATTGCTATTTCTTCAAAGGGTGAGATACTGGTAAACACTATCATTTCAGGTGGGGCTATTCATCAAGAGCTTCTTTTAGAGGGATGGCCAACTGTATCTTTCCGTGTCATAGTATAATATTTGAAATATAAAGATATATTTTATGATATTTTCTTTTACTTTTTGGCCTTTCATGGAATCAACGGCTAGATATGCATTGCCTCAAGGAAAGAGCAATGCAACAGTGAGAACTTTGCACTGAAATTTTTACCTGGTTGTTGAGTTTACAAAACAAAGACCATAGACAGGAACAAACAAATCTCCCAAAATAAAACCCTGGTGAATATGCGATGTCATTGCAGGGCATATCACCAAGTCTGGACAAGGTGCGTCAGGGAGGAAAAAGAGACACTAAGAAGGGAAGTATTGATACTCTGAGTCTTTGGGAAAGACTCAAGGCTTGTATTTCACCAAAGCTTAGCTCTTTTCCCAGGTTGGGGCAAAAAAAAAAAAATCCCTGAAGGGGTCTGGAGGAATCTAATCGTAGAGGCGTTTGGTGCTTCTCTTCCCAGGTAGAGCCCTGGTGTACAAGAAGACCCTAGACATGAAGTGGCTCCAGGATGTGTCAGTGAAATAACATGTGTGTGACAAATGGCCTTGGGTAGCACCATACGACCTACCATAGCTCTCAGGGTATTCAGGAGTAGGCAGTTCTGATGCTTTCATGGAGGAGACGTGAGCAGCTGGGTGAGTAAGATCTAGAGCTGTCTTGGGGAGCGTAAGTAAGGGGTGACTCAGTAGGAAGTCTTGTGGGCTTCTGAGGAACAGATGGAAATGCAGTGGGCTGGGCGGATGTCCCTCCCCCTACTGCTTCGACACTAGAGAAAACTTAGCCTTAACTTCAGAGAAAAGGGAACACCCATGTTGACTGAGATTGAGATCCTGTTAGGAAGACAGGTGGCTCAAATCAGATTTAAATTGGATTGTAGAAAAATAGAGGTGTTTTTGCACACATTGAGGACCGAAATAGTCAACCTGCAATTCTATATAACCTCTAGGGAAGGAGCATGATCTGGAAAATATTCATTTTGTAAATGTAAGCATCATCTGTGGGTTCACTGGATAGCTGACTTTATCTCTGGACATTCAAGGTTCAATTAGAGTGCCCTCACTGAAGAGTTTAAAAAAAGATGCAAGCAGGCGGGGCACTTGGGTGGCTGAGTCGGTTAAGTGTCCGTCAGACCTCTGCTCAGGTCATGATCTCGCTGTTTGTGAGTTTGAGCCTGGTGTCAGTCTCTCTGCTGACAGCTCAGAGCCTGGAGCCCACTTTCTGTGTCTCCCTCTCTCTCTTTGCACTCCCCCCCCCCACGCTGTGTCTCTTTCTGTCTCAAAAATAAATAAATGTACACTAAAAAAAAAAGACGCAAGCAGGCGATTGCTAGAGTTTTAGTTCTATCTACTACAGCAGAGGCTGTGTAACCTTGGGCAAGTTTCATAACATTTTTGTGCCTTGGTTCCTCAACAGTCCACAAAATGGGAATATCTGTGATTCCTACTTTGTAAGATTGTGGTGAAGATTGAATTAGATATCATGTAAAGTGTTCACATAGTGACTAGTGTATGATAAGAGCTCACTAAACGTTAAATGCTTTCCATGTGATTTTGAGGATGTGATTTTACAAAAAATCAACTATGAAGGAAGATACTTAGAACAGGAGTTAGAGTGAGCATCTAATAAAGCTTACTCGGGGCCTAGGGCTACACTCAGTAGGTGCTTGCTTTTGCAAGGCTCATAGTACCTAATACGAACAAGAGTCATATGTATACGGTTCGATCAAATATGTACAGTGTTTTCTCTTGTCTCTGATGCTTTTCCAACATCTTGACACATCATCAATTAGAACTTACAGCTTTTTTTTCATGCACAGTTCAATACTTTTTATGGGCATTCATACAAATAAAGAAAAAAAGTCTCGATATGTTTCCAGCAGCTAGAATTTCCTTCTCTTGACTTTGTCTTTGCATATAAGAACAGCACACAGTTGCAATGGATTGATACAAAGTATATAATCAGACAAGGAGACTCTCCTCTTTGAAGGAGGGAAGTAAAAAGTTTGAGGAGGGGCACTATTTCAAGGTGGGAAACAGAAAGAGAGTTTTAGTGCCACTATTTTAATTCGCTGGCCTGTTAAGTTGGAACCTTTCTAGAAAGATGAGCTCTTAGGATGCTATTTTTCCTTCTGCAGACAGGTGATTTTGCACCGTGGTTCCACTCCCTGGGAGCATGCTGTTCTGAGGATGGAGCTGAACAGCCAGGCTTTCATTAAGCTTATTTGCATATCAGCTCTTTGGACTGTGTGCGATCTGTTTTCTCCTTATGTAAAATGAGCATAAAAATGCTACATCCCAGGGGCGCCTGGGTGGCTCAGTCAGTTAAGCATCCGACTTTGCCTCAGGTCATGATCTCAACAGTTTGTTGAGTTCGAGCCCAGCATCGGGCTCTGTGCTGACAGCTCAGAGCCCGGAGCCTCCTTTGGATTCTGCGCCTCCTTCTCTCTCTGCCTGTCCCTTGCTCATGCTCTGTCTGTCGCTCTCACTCAACAATAAATAAACATTAAAAAATATTAAAAAGAATACTACATCCCAGGGTTATCTTTATCATATGAAAACATACATATAAAATACTATGCAAGTTTTAAAGAATTATACAAAATGAAGGATTAAGTTGTTTTATATTTCTATTTTCATATAATGTTTACTTTTTTTTTTTTTTATGACTGCAACCTTGGTAGAGTTTTTGGCATACAGCATCGTCTCCTAAGTCTTGCCATAGGTACTTGGCTTCTGTCCTTAGAAGAGAAAATAGCTTTTGGGTAGATATTAAGTGTGTGCCTTAAGGAATTGTGGCCAGGTGACTTAAGTCTTAGCTGTGGAGCAAATCAAGTGCCTGGTTACTCAGTATACTTCTTTCATGTATTTATACCTTCATCCACTCATTCACCTCTTCATTCATTCATTCATTTAGTTATTTATTTATGTATTCATCATTCATCAAATATTTGTTGAATACCTGCCCAGGTGGAAAGGATCGGGACTCAGGCATGAATAAAGGGGTTGTAATCCATTATTGAATTTGAGATAAAAAATAGATCTGGTGTCAGTCCCCCTTTTCACTACCCTGTCATATATCTCTGTCTGTCTCTCTCTGTCTTTGTCTCTCTCTTGCCTGCACAGCCCAGCCACAACAGTCTTATTTCAATCACTCAATCAAAGCATTCTTATTCCTGACCCCAGGACCTTTGCCCTTGCTTGTTGTTCCCAGTTCTTCACCTGATAGATCCTTCTGCCATTCAGGCAATAATCAAACTCACCTCTGCTGAAGCTCCTTTCCTGAGCCCTCTAGCTACGTAGCTCTATACTGTTTCCTGTGTTATAGTCTTTATAGTTCTTATTGCTAGCTGGAATTACCCTGTATATTTGTTCCATCTCCCACTACCCCCAGCCTTCCCCAGAATGTTATCTTCAGATTGGGGACGTGCCTATCTCCAGTGTCTCAAGCAGTGCCTGCCTCAGGTCTTCACATGGCTTACACAGAATAGGAACTCAAAAATCTTTATTAAAAGAATAAGTGAAGCGGAAACCTAGCCTTTAGCTCTGGCTGAAAGTCAGGGCAGATGAGAAATAATTCACATTTAGCTTCCATCATCCTTCAACAAAGTCATTACTGATATTAAAGATAAGTGAAAATGGATACTGTCTTTCTCCCAGGGATTGTGGAGAATAAGCGAACTACATTCAGTTCTCTGACAATGAGCTGGGGAAAAACAGTATCTATAGCTACGCGAACTGGTGGGAAAAACATCCTAACTGCATACTGGGTGAGAATAAGCAATAGCTAATATCCACGAACATGACTTTTTGTTATGTACTTTTCAATAGACAAAACCTTCCTCTTAGGGAGAAGTGAAGAAGCCAGAGGCGGACCTTAATCATATTTGATATCTGCCTCTCCCCCCTTCCCAACCGGGCTGGGCTAAATGCTCTTCATCTGTTCTAACCCAATGGGGATATTTTTATGGTTATACTTTGTACATTGTACACCACAGTGATCACTTTCTCTGCTGCATCCGTCCTAGACACTCAGCTCTGTTTTTTGTACACCTTTGCTTTCCTGGAGTCAGACATGAGGCCTGAACAAAGCAGGTAACTAGCCATTGTTTCTGGACAATTCCTTTGTGCAATGGAAAGAGAAGCATCTGTGTGTGAGGGATGGTGGCAGTTAGAGAATAACCCTGTTATTTGCTTCACAGTTACAGCAATAATATGGATAGTCACCGTTCACTTCCAACTGTTAGACAGCAATGAATAGTTGAGCAAAGGAAAAGGATGGAAAAGGATGGGAAGGAGGGCCTTGATTTGATTGCAGAGTCTTACGTTATGCTAGATGGCAGAATCATTTCTAATAGATTTTGGTTAACCCCAAACATTAAACATTTAATAGGAATTATATTAATTAATTAGTTAATAGGAATTAATTAATAGGTTATAATGTGATGCTTGTTACATCAAACTGCGTAGCATTGAGCAAAACATCATGACTAACGTTATTAGGAAACTGTTTTCTTTAGATATAAAAATTATGTTGCTACTTTCTGAAATAGTAGAGGGGTCTAAGTGTTTCCAGTAAAAGATTTGGCCTGTGGAAAAAATGCTCCCAGAAATAAAAGCCAAAACTGCAGTGTAATTTAAAGCTCTCCTGGTCTCTTCTCTATCTTTCCTGTATTTGCCAAGGAGCAGATTATACTATTAGTCTGAGTTCAATGGAGGACTTTAATTATACGTAGGAGTTGGAATTCAATGATTCATTATTTCATTCAGCAAATATTTACTGAGGACCTACTATGTGCCTGACACCATTCTACACTCCAGGAATAAAGGTAACAGTGGAAGGAAGGCAGGCAGTGCAAGCGAGGTTGGAAATGGCCAAGCTGATTTTAAATAATAAAATGAGATTGAAAAGAAAACTAGGTGGTTGGAAATGGGAGCGATTTGAGGTGGGATGGTCAAGAATATCTCCTTGACACGCAGATTTAAGAAAGCAATAGTCTGTATAGTTGACAAGCTGGGAAAATAGGAGAAAAATCAATATGTCTGCGATATAAGAATGAGCCACATATGGTAGTATGTTTACCGTAAAAAAGGTCAGCATAGATCTTCCTAACAGTCTTAACACCTCTTTATCAAGGAAGAATGGCACTCCCCCAAATATATTAAGTTAACAAGTTGGCATGGAAATGCTACACTGATTACTGATAATATTTCAAGGTCATATTTACTACAATTTTGCAGTAATGATGTTTGGATCATGTATTCACAGCCAGTGTGACCATTCCGTAGGGAAATTTCTTATGGTTTGAATTATCTTCTACTACTGTAGCGTGAAGGACAATTAAAGAATAAAGCAAAACAACTTTATACTAGCTAAATATCGTACTTATGTGTGATATTTGCTAGGTCAGATACTTGCACAGGTTGAGAAATTAGCCTCTCAAAAATGTTTATTGGTTTAATTTTATAAGCAAGGGCCTGTCGTACCTACTGAGGATAGAAGTCGACCTTCAAGGATCTTACAGTCTAATTGGAGGATTAGATGTGTGCACACACACGCACATATCTTGCAATGTAATAGTGTGTAATTTAATAAGGCACCAGCAATAACTCCAGGAAATGTATAGATATAACACATGATTTATTCAGACACCAATCTGTATTGTCCAAGCACCATTCTGATGGAGAATTCCTTTCCTGGTTTTCCCATTGTATGGATTAAACTTTGGATGACAATTATAGTGAATGAGGCCCATCTATTTCAGGGATCTTTTCCTTTTAACTGGAGCAGTTGACGTAAAAGACGATAAAAAAAGATTAGTTACAAGTCCCATATTGTGAAATCAAATTTATAGCAGCTTACCAAACAACTCACTTTGGCAACAAATATGTACATGCAGTCTGAGCTTGATGTTCAACAATATATGCTCACTCCAAACTGGTGAAGCCCATAGCCCTCTATGGTCAAGGGACATTTCCTCTGTCTTGATATTAGTAGAAGCATTTTCTTTTAGGTCTCTGATTCTGACTCCTATTCTACATTATTTCATCCCCTATACTCTGTGTATCACATACAGTGCAATGGTTTAGATCACAGACGCAAGGGTTAGACCACCTGGGTTTGAATATGGTTGTCCTCACTGTATAGATGTGAGATGGTCGCTGAACCTGTAGGCCTTAGTTTACATTCTGCATAATGAAGATGATTATAATACTGTAATGGGATGAATGGTGGTCTCCAAAAAATTATTTTCACATCCTAATCTCTGGAACCCGTGAATGTTACCTTATTTGGACAAAGGATCCTTGTGGCTGTAATTAAATTGAGGATCTTGAGAAAAGATCATCTTGAGTTGGGCCCTCAATCCAACAAGTATGTTTATAAGACATAGAAGAGGAGAAGATACAGACAGCACAGGAGAAAGTGATGTGAAGGAAGAGGCAGAGGCAGCATAAGGTGACCACAAGCCATGGAAGCCACGGACGGCGGCAGCCATCGGAAACTGAAAGAGGCAAGGAGGATTCTCCCCAGAGCTTCCAGCCCTGCCGGGAGTACAGCCTATTGAAATCTTGACCTCAGACTCCTGGGCTCCCGAATTACGACAGAATACATTTCTGTGTGTTTCAGCCGCCTGGCTTGCGGCCATTTGTTTCACAGCCTCAAGACACTCCTATGAGTACCCGCATCTGAAATTTGTTGTGAGGATGTACATCAGTTGGTGCAAGGCTCGGCACTCAGTAAAGTTTGGCTGTCGTTATTGGAACAATTGCCTTCTGTAGCAAGGTTGTTTTTCGTGCCCGACATTCATTCGTCTAACTTCTCAACTTCACCTTGACTTTCCTTTTGGGAACTACTGATTTTATGTCCTGAATGATACACGGACACAAAATGATTGCTGCTAATTTCATTCATCTAGGTGTCCTAAAGTGACTTCATTTTCTCTTGTCGTCAGACTTCACGATGCCCCATTTCTTGGTCTTTTACTCCATTTGGTGGCCCGCACCACACATAACCTCTTTCCTCTTGAGTCGCACTTGTGTGTAATATACAGGCGGTATCTGGAATGTGCATAAGTGGCAATTGCCACATGGTCAGTGCTAAATAAAATAAGCTATTAATATGATTTCTGGTCAGGCTCGCCCACTAATTTTGAGACTAGTTTTCAAATTGATAGATGTTTCCACTTGGCTGTTTTGAGATGGTTTCACTCTGAGTATGTGTAACATACAACTATCTTCCTCAAAGGCTCTATTTTTAGATTATCCTTTCCTGATAATTACATTAACTTTTTCTTATTCAAGTTTTGTTTTAACCGTCTTTAACATTTCTTTTTTTTTTTTAATGTTTATTTATTTTGGGGAGAAAAAGAGGATGCCCGCGCGAGCTGAGGAGGGGCAGGGAAAGAGGGAGACAGAGGATCCGAAGCGGGCTCTGTGCTGACAGCAGAGAGCTGCATCCAGGGCTCAAATCCACCATGAGATCATGACTTGAGCCGAAGTCAAGAGTTGGACGCTTCACTGACTGAACCCTCCAGGCGCCCCTTTAACTTATTTCTATCTATCATGACTATTCCCCTATTAGGGCCGCACAATATCATTCAAAATTCGTCAACGTCTATCTTGTTTTTCTCTCAATACTCAGCCTAGTCCTGATTCAAGTCTTTCCTAGTGAGATGAAGATAAATATTTAGCTGAATGAAAGATTTTCCCCTACTCTTTATTTACAATCCAGACTCCTGAAGGTAAGCCTTTCTTAAATACTGTTTTCATGCATAACATTTTCCTACAAAAAATTATAATTCCACTTCTCTAACAATAGAACATGACAAAATAATGGATCCAGCAGTTACACAGTGGAACGTTTGTAGTTATTAACAACGTAGGATACAAAACTGCATAGGCAATATGACCTCAATTTTGTTATATATAAGCACTCATATAGAAAAAGATTAATGAAATATGTTCAAATGAAACTAGCAGTTACTGGGGAGCCTGGGTGGCTCAGTCATGATCTCATGGTTCATGGGTTCAAGCCCTGCATCAGGCTCTGTGCTGACAGCTCAGAACCTGGAGCCTGCTTTGGATTCTGTGTCTCCCTCTCTCTCTCCTTCCCCGCTTGCGCTCTCTGTCTCCCTCTCAAAAATAAATAAACATCAAAAAAAGAAAATAACGGTTCTCTTTAAGTGATGTTATTAGAGTAATTTTACTTCCTTTTTATGTTATTTCCCCCCCTGACTTCTCTACAGTGGGTGTGTAAACCTTTTATAAGTAGATATAGGAAATATAAATTTAAGACACATTCATACTCTGTAATAAAATTTGGATTCCCTTGGCTGTCCTTCAAGATCTTCTGTAATGTGACCCAGTTAACCTTATGTCCTGCTCTTTCCCAAGCAGAGATATGCCCATTCCTGCCTAGTGTTTTCACTTACTTTGTCCAGTTCGGCGGATGCCTTTTATATCCAAATCTCACCTGTCTCTCGAGGCCCAGACCTGTGAAGACACTCTGAGACATCCCTTCTTGATCTGTTTCTTTTTGAGAATCTTTGTGCCTTCTTCATCATTGACTAATACAGCTGTGCGTTCTGTTCTATCTCATGACTGTAAGCTACTGTTGTACATGTATAGGTCATAGCACCTCAAAGACCAAACTTCCCGAGGTGTGGCATTGTGTAGCCCCCGTAGTCTTCCAGGGAGAGTTCAAAGCACAGCAGAGATGTCTCAGCTAAACATTTTTAGGTTGTAAATGAGAGAAGCCACACTCAAACCAGTTTTTAAACAGGGACATTTGTTGGTTATGTAAATGGAAATCCAGAGGTGGGGTGAGCCTCACGGTGGCTTTGACCTGTTTCTCTGAGGGTTTCTAGGTTTTTCTCTCACTGTGTGTTTGCTTCATCCTCAGGCAGACTTGCCTCAGGGTAGCAAAGTGCTTGCTGTGGTTATTGGCACTATGTCTGCTGAGACATACAATGTTCAACAATCCTCAGATTCATGCTAATGGGGCAGGACTGGGTCACATGACCACCTGGCACCAATATCTCTGACCACGGTTTAAAAGCATTGGTTGGCTGACTTGTGTCAATTTTGTCTTCGTTAGAGTTGTGTCTGAAAGGTCTTTCGTCAACCACGTAAACCTACAGAAATCAGGGGATGATGGGAAGGCAAAGGGAGATGCACAAGTTACACTATGGTGGGAATCCTATAAACACTGGCTATACAAACTATAGCATGCCTGAAAAATTGGCTAATGCCATTGGTTCATCTCTGCATGTTGCCACAAAATTCAATTACAATGTGTCATTTACTCAAGGAAAGCTTTAAAGAACTGAAATATTTCATGTATCAAAGTGCTTAATCCAATATGTTTTCAGGATATTTGCTTCAACAGGAGCTTCAGAATGAGATTGGCTAAACAATTGTTTGCTAAACCAACTGACTACTTTCAGAGAATAAGTTCACTGATGCTTTGCACACGCGATTATCATGACTTATAAATTTTTATTAACTACAAATTGACATATTGAGAAACAACCCTGGGCTTAGGACCGTTCCAAAATAATAATCTTCCAGAATCTTATCTTAAACATTTAATAAAGACTTTGTATTTAAAAAAAATCCACAAAAGTCGTTGGAGCCTGCTTAAGATTCTCTCTCTCTCTCTCTCTCTCTCTCTCTCTCACTCTTTCTATCTTGCCCCTCTCTCTTGCTTGCACTGTCTCTCTTTCTCTCTCTCTCAAATACAAAAACCCCCCAAAAGCACATATAAAATAATTGTCAAAAGTATGGCACAAATTAGAAACAGTTTAAGTTTTACGCAGTTCTAATACCTTAACTCCTGTTCTCATGCTTTAGATAAGCTTCAATCACTTGCTGACAAATTCAAAGGACTTATGAAATGACAGATACGAGAACACTTTTTATGTTCAATTTTTGCTTTCTAATATGTAATGTCTTTGATAAATTAGTTTATTAAAAACTACTGTATCATCACTTACAGTTGTCACAGAATAATATTGTGCTCTGGAGTTGTATTTACGTCTTTGCGATTCAGGAAGCATTTGGGATGGCATATCGAAGCCAGAAGTTTTTACTCTAAAACGAACTTAGTAGAAAAGACATTCTCAGAAACGATAAAAGTCTTTTTTAACTGGGAAAAAAAAATTCAATTTCTATCCTCGAATTTCCATGCTCTTTATCTTCTCTCCTTCCCCCACCCCTCCTTCCATTAGAATGGACTAGAGATTGCATATTCAATGAGTCATAATTCTAGGCTCAAATCATCCTGATTTCCTGGGCCGGCCGGCAGAGTGCTGATGAATACGGGATGGTGGACACACAGAATAGAAGAGTCCGAAGATGATGGGGCATCGCTGCCTGGTAGAGTGTGGAAAGAGACAGGAAGCCCCAACAGGAAGGTGGGGGAGGGTGCCTCTCGAGGATAGCAAAGCAATTCTCAATAGTTCTTTGTGGAGGGTTTGGCTAACCAGTTTCTCTTTCAGACTTCTAACCCTTAAGATTGGTTAAATCCATCTATATGTAGCTAACATCAGCTGTAACCTGGGAATGTGGAAAAAGTTTGCAGTAGGAGTGCACTTCTGAGAATATAGAAAAGTTTACACAGCCTCGGGTACTTCATTTGTTGGGAACCTGGGAGACAAAGCCTCAGGATAGGAGGAGAGCTTCAGAAAGAGAGGGGTAAGTAAGTTGCAACTTACTTGTTACAGGCAGCAAGCAGCTAATTGCAAGTAGCTTTTTTCAGTTAAGTCAAGGGAAGTGCTCAGCCTTTTACAGGATTAGTGAAGTTATCATCATCGCTCTCAAGGACTGATTTGGGTGTGGGGAGCAAGGACATTGGAGAGTCCCTTGTCACAATGATACTGCTTGTAACTTTCACGGTGAAGGGCAAATCTCCCCATAGCTTGTTATAATAAAAGAGATTCAGAAGCAGCTGTGCCCTCTTCTGGCTCTGGGATGAAAGGGTCTGACAGAAAACACTGGAACAAGTCACATTAACCCACCTGAATTCATGGAGCTCTGGGGCTGTGACGGGAAAGAGCGCCCGGGAAGAGGCTTCTTGAAGTGAGAGAGAAATAGAGAATATAGAATTCTAGCTGTGGTGGGAAAACAAAGGAAAATGGACACAATAGTGGAGGGTAAATAAGAGGTTGTTCTGGGAGAGCAGCAGGAAGAAGATGGCTCATGAAGATAGAGAGCACTTCACGAGAGAGCTTTGTCTGAGTCCCGAAATGAAAAGCAAAGAGGAGGAAAAGAATCATAGAATTGAATGCCGGGAAAAGCAAAGGAAATGGGAATAATAGGTCTTCTGTAGATGGGACCCAGGCCCAAGACAGAGAGAGGGAGGGCTATGGAGCTTGAGCCGAGGGTAAAGCTTCATGCCTGAGGAGTGGAAAGAAAATGAGCCTTTGGAGAATTGAACCTAAAATTTTACAAATATGGAGCTAGTGCAGCTTCAAGTAGAAATATATTCTAACACTTAAGAATATGGCAACTAGCAATACAGTCTCTCAAACTCTGGAAGCAGCAAAATATGGTCTTCTTGTAATATGACTCAAAAGACTAACATGTATTTTAGACCTAGGTTCTGGATTTAAGATTTCTAAGTGGCCAAAAATGAAGGGCCCCTCCTGAGCAGGTTACTACCAGAATACAGTGCATACGTAAGGCATTTAAGGAATGGTAGAATGGCTACCCTAGCTCCTACCATATTCAAACGCTGAATCTTCTCAAGGTCAGGGAGAATGAGGGAAGCTCCTTTGGTAGTACCAATGTTCCAAGTGAGAGAAGTAAAATTGCAAGGTCATACGGCGAATGAGACAATTTCCGTGATATTCTTTGGATTTACATACGCTCGGGTTGAAGCCCCTGTTTTACCAGTTACTGGCTCTGTGACTTGGAACACATCATTTAACCTCTCTGGGCTTTAGTTTTGTCATCTCTAACACGGGGAGAAAGGCGATCTCAACAGATCTGATCTATAACGTGAAGGCGGCAAGCCAGTTGCCAGCACCTTCTTTTGATCACTTTGCAGATGATGCTGGAGAAACTTCATCCTAAACTCCAGAGCAGAGGCAAGCCTAGGACATCTCTCCAGCCACTTACAGAGAACAGAAGGAAGGGTGGCAGCTGGCTGTAGGCTGAAGGACCAACATCTGTGACTGTGACCTCTGTCTGGAGACAGCAAACTTTGACATCAACCTCCTAGGTTGATAAGAAGACAGAAAAAAATGGTGCATGGAAAGAACTTGGTTCTGTGACTGGAAACGGGTAAGTGATGTACGTGAGGGTGATACTACTGTGGCTTTGTGAGTATTGTCAAAAATGTGAGTCAGACAAGGACTGGAACTGCAGACTTATACTCCAGGATTCTTTCTACCGAGTGGGCAGCTAAATATGAAACCTGGACTGAGAATACATACACAGATGTGACTTCAAAATGAAGGAATGTTAGAGTCTGGGGTGTGAATTGTTTTTTGAAAGACATGGGAAGGTATTTCCACTGGGCATGGGAAACAGTGATAGAAATCGTTAATAGTGATGAAAATAGTCTAAATGTTATATACAGATTTAAATATTCCCAAGGTTGATCACTACTTATTTATACGAATATGTTAAAAGTTGGGTACTATCATTGTTCCAGATCTCTCAGCTTATTTCGTATTTGTGTTTATTAAAACAAGCCAAAGTTTTGGGAGGTGATGTGTGTGTGTGTGTGTGTGTGTGTGTGTGCGTGCGTGTGTGTACTCATGTGTGCTGTCATAACTACACAATGTCATTTTGCTCAAATTGCCAAATTCTTAATGACAAAGCAGATGACAAACAATTCCTGTTTAAAATGTGAGCAGTTATGGGTCACCTGACTGGGCTCAGTCAGTAGACTGTGTGACTCTTGATCTCGCTGTTGTGAGTTCAAGCCCCATGTTGGGTAGACAGATTACTTAAAAATAAATCTTTAAAAATTTTTTAAAAATGTGAGGAGTAGTACAGGGCAGATTTAGACTTTTTTTTAACAGCTAAGTACCTCCACCTATTAGAGAGTTAATAGCATTCATTTCATTTTAACACTTGGAGCCTTCACAGAATTCATCTCAACATTTTTCTAGACAAGCTTCACACTTTCAAAATGTGCTTTTTAATCCTGAATCCAATCAGCCCTAATTCAACCTTTATAGTTATGTCTGTAGAAAGACATATAAAAGATAAGCTAACCATTGACATTCCCAATATCCCAGACCATTTAAATCACAGTAGAACACTTAGAGCCAAACCTGTGATTCATTAGATAGGCACAGGGCTGCCCTTGTTATTAATTTCACTATAATTTCCTAGAGATAGTAAGGGAATGTTTAGGTTGAGCTATTGCCCAAAAATGAACTCAATATTTCAGAACGTTTTGAATAAAACATTGCATTAAAGTGAAATGTACTGGGTAAAGAAAAACTTGATATGACAGGAGTCTCGAAGAAAGTAATATTAATAACGAGTGTTACAGTGCAAGGCTGAGACCTTTTCTTTTTTACCAAAAGAAGAGGAGGCCATGTAATTAATAGGAGTAAGAGGCCAGAGGAAGAGAGATGGTAAAAATAATGGAACATTCTTCCTTCCCTAAAGTTAATGTTTCCAAAACTTGGAAACGTTGCAGAAATCTATAGAAGGTGAGCAAATTACTGTTAGAAGGAGAAGACATCAAAAACAGGTGAGAAGTCTTGGGGGCACCTGAGTGGCTCAGTCAAGTGTTCCACTCTTGATGTAGGCTCAGGTCATGATCTCACTGTTCACGAGGTTGAGCCCCATGCTGACAGTGAGGACCCTGCTTGAGATTTTCTGCCTCCCTCTCTCTCTGCCCTTTGCTGCTCATGCTCTATCTTTTTCTCTCTCAAAATAAATAACTAAGCATTTAAAAAAATAGGGGGGTGTCCCTGGGTGGCTCAGGCAGTTAAGCTTCCGACTCTTGGTTTCAGCTCAGATCATGATCTCACAGCCTGTGTGTTTGAACCCTGCATTTGGCTCTGCACTGACAGCATGGTGCCTGCTTGGGATTCTCTGTCTTCCTCTCTCTCTCTGCTCCTCCCCTGCTCTCTCTCTGTCTCTCTCAAAATAAATAAATAAAAATAAGCTTCAAAAAATTTTAAGGGGCGCCTGGGTGGCTCAGCCGGTTGAGCGTCCGACTTTGGCTCAGGTCATATCTCGCGGTTTGTGAGTTCGAGTCCTGCGTTCGGCTCTGTGCTGACAGCTCGGAGCCTGGAGCCTGCTTCGGATTCTGTGTCTCCTTCTCTCTCTGCCCCTCCCCGACTTGTGCTCTCTCTCTCTCTGCCTATCAAAAATAAATAAATGTAAAAACAAATTTTTTTAAATTTTAAAATAAGAAAAATATGTGGGAAATCTTGCATGTTTTCAGACCAGAGAACAGTGGTAGGGAATGCTACCCCGTAGACTATGAAGGTAGAAAACATTCTAGAAAGGAGGAAAGTGGAAGACTGTGAAGCACAAAATGAGCTTGAATAGTTTCTGGAGACTGATAGAATGCACTGGCTGATACACACTCATTGCATAAGGTATATCAGGAATAGCAACAGGAGAGAAATACTCATAAGACAAGGTTTAAGTGACACATGAAGATAAAGAGTTTGAGCAGGGAGAGAAGAGGCACAGAATCCAGGGGTCTTGGGGCATTTGGAGTGGTCAGTTACAGACCAAGACGGGCGCCTGGGTGGCTCAGTCGGTTATGATCAGGTCATGACCTCACGGTTTCATGGGTTCAAGCCCTGCATTGGGCTCTGTGCTGGTAGTGCGGGCCTGCTCGAGATTCTCCCTCTCTGTCTCTCTCTATGACTCTTCTCCTCTCAGCCTTGTATCTGTGTCTCTCAAAAATAAATAAATAAAACTAAAAAAATAAAATTGACAGACAAAGAAAGAGAAACTGAATGATGGAGAAGCTCTTAAGCACCTCGCTCAAAAGCAAGAAAAAACCGCCCAGAGAGAAGAGACAATGTGAATTAATGTCGCTTCAAAGTGGAGAGAAGGAAATGAATTAGTTCCTCAAAAAATTGAAAATAGAGCTACCCTATGACCCAGCAATTGCACTACTAGGTATTTATCCAAGGGATACAGGTATGTTGTTCCAAAGGGACACATGCACCCCAATGTTTATAGCAGCACTATCAACAATAGCCAAAGTATGGAAAGAGCCCAAATGTCCATCGATGGATGAATGGATAAAGAAGATGTGGTATATAAATACAATGGAATATTACTCAGGGATGAAAAAGAATGAAATCTTGCCATTTGCAACTACGTGGGTGGAATTGGAGGGTATTATGCTGAGCAAAATTAGTCAGAGAAAGACAAATATCATATGACCTCACTCATATGAGGACTTTAAGATACAAAGCAGATGAGCATAAGGGAAGGGAAGCAGAAAAAATATAAAAACAGGGAGGGGGACAAAACATAAGAGACTCTTAAATATGGAGAACAAACTGAGGATTGCTGGAGGGGTTGTGGGAGGGGAGATGGGCTAAATGGGTAAGGGGCACTAAGGAATCTACTCCTGAAATCGTTGTTGCACTATACGCTAACTAACTTGGATGTAAATTAAAAATAAATACATAAATAATAAAAGTGTGGAAAAAAACACAGAAGGCATGGGTCAGGACAAGAGGGCTGTGATGGGACTTGATGGAGGTGAGGTGTTCTCTGGTCCAAAGTTATCCCACTGGACTCCATGCACATTTGATCACCAGCGGGGAAAGCTTCCTTAGTTCCATTTTTCAGTGGCAGGTAAAGGGGGAAAAGGTGAAATGATTGGCACCATTGCTAGACAATGATACATTTAAAAGGAAATGTGAAGAATGTAAAAATTGAACATAATAAATGTAGAGAATATAAGATTTGAAGAGAATATATGTAGCGAATATAAAAAATATCAAAATATCGAGTTTTCAACTTTCTATGGGATCTTGCTTATAAAATTTCTATGAAGTGGAGCTTAACTTGATGACAAGGCCTGACTTTTCCCTCTGTTTGACATACCTTTGCTACCTACAGCAGCAAATTTCTTCTTGATCTTTGGGGGCTGCTCAAATGCTACTTTCCTTTAAATGCCTTTCTTTTCTTGCTGGGGCATCACCACTTCTCCTCTGCTCTAGCACTGTCCCCACAGGCCTCCCATGTTTCAGCAGGCATGAAATTAAATTCTAGCTCTGCAAATTCAGGGGCACCTGGGTGGCTCAGTTGGTTAGGTGTCCGACTTCAGCTCAGGTCAAGATCTCACAGTTCATGGACTTGAGCCCCACATCAGGTTCTGCATTGACAGCTCGGAGCCTGGAGCCTGCTTCAGATTCTCTCTCTCTCTCTCTCTCTCTCTCTCTCTCTGCTCTTCCCCTGCTTGTGCTCTGTCTCTCAAAAATAAAAAATAACCATAAAAAAATCTACCTCTGCAAATGTAATAGCTGTGGCATCTTGTGCAGATATTTAACATTTGGGAGCCTTGAAGTTTTCACCTGTGAAACAGAGAAAATGCTAAGTTCCTGAATAAAGGATGACATTTCTTCAGAAAAATAGGAAATGAGCAAATATGTAATGCTGTTCAGGAGAATAAAGAAAATCCAGTAAAAGCATAAAGCTAAAATGAATGATGAAAAATTAAAATATTATTCAAGCAATACTTGGCCATTAAAGCTATATACTACACTATTAAAGCCATAAACATGGGAGGAAATGAAAATATTACACTGTTAAAGATATCAATGGAGGCTTTTAATGAAACATTTTACTGTTTGAATTAAGGAGCAATAACATAGCAAGAGGAAGTTAGTAAGTTAAAATAAAAGAAGAACATTACTTCTATAAACAGAGATTTAAAAACAATATAAGATGACCATAGCAAAAAAAAAAAAAAGAAGAAGAAAAAAGAAAACAAGATGAAAACAAGAATTTCATCTTCTGTTATAGAAAATAAAAAGACTGTTCTTCTTTAAAAAAATAAGCCAATTTCCTTGTACATTTCTTTGTGTCTGGCCTCTATGATTATTCTGTACGGGTACTGGAGACATTTTGGTGGTCCTGCATAGCTGTAAGAACCTCTTAGAAGACACATCTGGCAGGAATGCTAAGCATAATTTACAATTGCTTTATACTGTAATGTGATTCACCTTAAGAAAGGGGAAGATTCCAACAACCCCGGGTCAAATTTTGTATTCCATTTTCTAGGTAATATGACCAATAGAAATAGAATATTCTGTTGAAAAGAATGTTCTGAAAAGAAAAGGGCACTTGGCGACCCAAGAAAAGGACACGGCAAAGAAGGAGGCAGAGTGGAGGATAAAAGTCAACGACTTGAAAAGGAAAACCTGGATAGCTACAGAGAACGATCAAGGAACTTGATACTTTGAAAAATAAAGGTACGCAGAACCTGAGCATAAGGACTGGAGGGTATTTGAAAGGTTTATGGAAATGGAACTCAGAGAAAGCAGAAATGTCTTGTGAAACGTTCGAGCTCTGAGGTGGGGGGGGTGGGGATGCTGCCTTCTCAGCGGAAAGTGAAATCAAGAAAAGGAATACATCTTTTGAGCTGCAAGTATGTACCAGGCTGTGTACTAGGCTCTTTACTTTTTCCTTTATCTAATGTTTGCAGAAAATGTGTGAGTTAGCAGTATGTGTTCTGCTTTTTAAAATGGACAGACTGAGTCTCCCAGAGGGTGCTGTAACTTGCTGAGGGCTAACTGTACAGTTTGATGAGCCAGGATTTCAATTAAGAGATGCCTACCTTGAACATAGCTTTGCCTCCTACTTCTCCACCTAGAACCGTTAATGGTCTACAGCAAAAGATTTTGGAACCACTGAGGATGAAAAGAAAAACAGTTGGCAAATGTATCACAAAAAAATGTAAAGGAAATGTAAAAGGGAGAAAAGTGACAAAGAGAGAATATTAAGAATAAAGAAATAATTAAACACCACACACACACACACACACACACACACACACACACACGAATGGATAACAGGCCAAAGGATAAGTCTAATTGTGGAGGAAGAAGAGGAATTAAATAGTAGATGGGTTCTGTGAAAATTTTATTAGGTTTTTTTTTTTGAAGGTTTTATTTGTACCACTCGCTTTTATTTATACAATTAAGTATAAATCCTGGTAGGTTATTTTTAAGCAAAAGTTCAAGCCCTAAAAAATAAAACACGTGCTATTTATTTTATAATGAATAATTCAACACAATGTACATCTATAGTGTCATCTCAATTTCTTTCTCACTCAATTTTCTCTTTTCAACGTCCCACATTTAACACACTCATGCTTGGCTTGCGTCTCATGCACTTTATTTCTTCTGTCTCTAAATTTATACAAATATTATTCTTCACCAAAGCGTCTATTTTTTTTTTAATCTACCCTCAATAAAATTTAAGCATATAGTACAGTTCGTTACCTATTTGTATATTGTTATACACCAGATCTCTAAAACTTTTTCAGCTTACTGACTAAAACCCCGTACCCATTGGATAACAACTCTCCATTCCCTCATCTCCAACCCCTGGCAAATTCGATTCTACTCTCTGCCTCTATGAGTCTATTTTAGATACCTCATATAAGTGAAATCATGCAGTATTTGTTCTTCTGTGACTGGCTTATTTCACTTAGCATAATTTCCTCAAGATTTAAATTTCCTCAAGATTTATCTGTGCTGTGGCATTTGACAGAATTTCTTTCTTTTAAAAGGCTGAATAACATTTCTTGGTACATAGATACCACACTCTCTTTATCCCTTTAATGTCAATGGACACTGAGGTTGTTTCCACCTCTTGCCTCTTTGAATACGCTGCAATGAACATGGGACTGCAAATATCGTTCTGAAATCCTGTTTTTAAGTCTTTAGGATAAATACCCAGGAATGGGGTTGCTGATCCTATGCTATTTTTAATGTTTTGAGGAAACTCCATGCCGGTTTTCATATTACTGGCACCACCTTGCATTTCTAGTAATATGCATAAGCGTTCTAATTTCTCCACATCCTGGTCAACACTTCTTATTTTCTTTTCTGTTGTTTTGTTGTTTGTTTGCTTTTTGATAATGGCCGTCCTAGCAGGTGTGAGGTGCAAACTCACAGTGGGTTTAATTGGCTTTTCTCTGAGAGAGAGTCCATATATTCCAGTGATCTGGGTGTATGTCTTTTTGCCAGTCCCATGTTGTTTGATTACCGTTTTGTTTTGAAATCAGTAAGTTTTGAAATTAGGAATCGTAAGCCCTCCAACCTTGCTCTTTGTTAAGTGTTGTTTTGACTGTTCAAGTTCCCTTGAGATTTCCTATGGATTTTAGGATAGATTTTTCTATTCCTGCAAAAAAAATGTCATTGGAATTTGGAAGGGAACTTCATGAAATCTGCAGATCACCTTGGTTAGTATTGACATTTTAAGAATATTCAGCCATCCAATTTATAAACACGGGATGTCTTTTCATTTATTTATATCTTTTTAAATTGCTTTCATAAATGTTTTCTGGTTTCCATCGCACAAGTCTTTCACCTCATTATTCAATTCCTAAGTACTGTATTCTTTTTGATGATACTGTAACTGGGATTGTTTTCTTAACTTCCTTTTTGGATTGTTCACTACTGATGGATAGAAATACAGTTGACGTTGTGCCCTGCAACCTTATTGAATTTGTTTATTAGATCTAGGTTATTTTGTGTGTAATCTTTAGGAGTTTTTACATATACGATCATGTCATCTGCAAACAGACCGTGATCACCCTTAGGATGAAACCCTCACCATCGCAGGTGAAGCAGAAGAAAGTGAAGATCTTCATGCCATGACTGGAGACCAGATCTTTATGTCATCATCAGATCAAGCCTCATCTGAATTAAGCTCCATTGCTGGAAGTTTTAGTTATCTTAAGCCAAAAAGTCCCCTTTATTGTGTGAACCAATTTAAATGGAATTTACTGCTGTCACAAACAAAAGCATGATAGCCAACAGTCTTCAAATCTAGAGCTACAATCAGGCCCATATTATACTGCAAAAGTCCAACCAAGCCCAACGTGGTTCATGTCCCCACAGAACCTGCACACCTGTAGTTGCTGAAGAAAAACAGACAAGTAAATGAGAAAGAAATAATGGTACTAAAGACTAGGATTGGGAAAAAAACCAGATATATAGATCAGTAAGACATAGCTTCTGCACTTGAGGAATCAGAATCCAGGGGGATATATATACACTTATATGCACACATATAAAAATATATATCCAAATGTTTGTTCAGTGAAGTAGCTCACTAAGAGGTAAGCAAGAATGGCCAAATATGGATTATGCTTCTATCCAAGTTTTCTTATTATTTCTTCTTCTTCTTTTCTGTCCTTTCTTCTCTTACCATTTTCTTAAAATTCTAAGATATGACATTTGGTTTTAAAAAAAGGTTGGGGAAAAGTATAGTTTTCCAAATTCTGAAGCATTCTCCTCCCATCCTTGTTAGAGGGGCTCTTTACTGAGCTACAGGGCACAACCCACTTCAAAATTTTTAAAAATATATATGTTTTTTCATGCTTCTGCTCATCAGATAAATTGTTGGACTTCTAACTTTGGAAGCCCTTGGTGAATGAAGTCCTTGTAGTACACAAGGAGACTATAAAACACTTCTAGTAGCTTCTCACCATAGTTAACAACAGCTTCAGATTATTCATGGTTTTGCCCTCTACTTTCATAATCTCTACCTCTTTAACCTTTTTCTTTTTCTTTCTCTTTCTTTCTTGCTCTTTTTCTCTCTCTCTTCCTCCCTCCCTCCCTCCCCCCTCCCTTCCTTCCTTCTACCCTCTTTGCCCTGCTGACTTCATACTTTGAGAAATTGAAACCCCCAAATCAAATCCCCCCAAATATGAAACTTTTTAATAGTAATACCTCTCATTTATTTTATTCAAGTGCATTTATGTTCTAGGCACTATCTAAGCATTTTATATTTTACAACAGTCTTATAAGGTGCATTATCATTAGCCTCATTTTATAAATAAAAAACAATCCAAAGCATTACATTCTCACAGTTTGTAAGTATTGGATCTGGGAGTTGAACTCATGCTGTCCAGCTCCAGAGTCTACACACCCAGCATTATCTCATACTACCTTTATTTAGGTGTCATGTATTTGGATACATGATATCTTGATGTCTTTTCCAGTGTATTTTCATAAGATTTTGCGTCTGATTTATGCTATCCTTTTGTTATTTACTCTGACATCATGTGCTCTCTATTTTTACCTGAATTCTATTCATCTACTTAAAATGACAACTTCTAGTGTGATGAAGTAAAAATTTAATCCCAGTATACATATTCTCTGAACTAAAAAATGTTCAGTAATATGAAAATTCTATGCATGGAAGCCACCTCCCACACACCTTTAAATGGAAACTGTTTATTCCCTTTCTGCTGGTTCTTTCTAATGTCCATGACGTTAACTCTAAGCCCTCCCCACTGAAATGAGAAATGTGTCTAGCTTGTTCCTTTATCTCCCTCCTGCCTCTGATGCTCAGAAATAATGCTGTCACCATAAGGAAAGGGAAGAAGTCATTGCCACACTTGTGGGGCTGAATTTCCTCAGATTGTTTCTAGCATCTGGATTGGAACTCAAATTTTTCACTGAAAAGGTAGTCAATAATTGAGTCTTACAAACATTTATCAAAGGAAAGCATCACCAAGCAATCACCTGCATCAGAATCACCAAGAGCGCCTGGTAAGCAGGTTCATGGACCACACTTCGGACCTACTGAATCAAATTCTCTATAGTGGTGTCCCCAAATCCACTACTTTAAGAAGATAAATTTAAAACCCAGTGTTACCATTCCTTCCTGGAATTTAAGATTTGTTGCATCCTGCAGAAGGAATGTTCTATGGATTATCCCCGGAACTTGGGTAGCGTAACTAATTTAAGGTTAGGGACTTTGTCACTGAAAATCCCCTACTGCCTTAGCGGAGGTTGGTTCCTGGTAGCTGGATGATTCTTTGCGGAGCAAAGTGATGGATATGAGAATATTACTTTTGGAGATAGAAGCTGATGTTCTATTTAATTATCCTTGTTACACAGGGAATATACAATGTGAGGGGTGAGCAGGAAGGGAGGGAAAGGAAGACAATTTAAGAAAGGAAATACCAGAAGGAAAGCTAGGTGGCTGGTCTCTGTGCTATTGGGGATGGCAGAGCATGATTGCCTGAAGGAATGGCCAGAGAGACCTGGGGGGAGGGACAGGTGCAAAAGGAACATTTCAAAGGAAATGCTGCAGGTAAGGGCATGAATAATCTCTTTGACTCCAGCAATATTCAGGAAAAATATAAAACCCCTAAGATGCTTGGAGCCATGAACTCTCTTGAGAAAGCTGAGGATGGCGTGGGTTGCCTCCAGGTTATCACAGGTCAGAGCAGAGTCCACCCACGTATGTCAGAAGGCGGCTGTATTTCCTGTGGAGTAACGGGTATGTAGAACGCGCAAAGCTATTTGGCACATCCCCCGACCCTCCCAGGTCTCCAGCCTATCTGTGTTGTTTGGTACTATTTAGGGGTTTCGGGAGGAGGCAATGGCCTGGGCTGGAGGGTATTAGGGGATCGAGATGAAAAGAGCTAGACAAAAACTGGGAGGCAAGATTCTGGTGGGAAGAAGGGGGGAGGCAGAAGTTGTGGCAGGTCAAAGGAGACAACTTGGAGTTCAAGAGGATTTCATACTCAGTAAATTAGTCACGTCTCTACTTAGTCTCGGCTTCTGCATAGGAGGACAACCGTGGGAGTGGAAGAGGGAGCTACTCGTAGTTCACCAAGAAAACAGGTATCGCCTGGGTCTGTCTGGCATGAGGGAGCCTGTCTGTATTCTTTGCCCACTTTTGCAGGACTGCTCACGTCTGGCTGTCCTCCTTGTCCTCAAGGACTGTTTCTTCTCAGTGCTCAGTCTTTTATCCCTTGAATTCTCCTTAAAATATCATGGCTCAGGCTTTTATCCCTTGAATTCTCCTTAAAATATCATGGCCTTTAGCATTCTGTCATGTTCTCTGTTTCTTCTCTCTGTGCTCTCCCCCTCTTTTTTCATATCCAGCTAGTTCACAGTCTTACCTCTTTATTATCTCTTTATCCTCTTATGTCCATTTCTGCTGTAGATTAAGGACCTGCTTATCACCCTCCCAGATTCCTACAACAGCCTCTGAAGAAGTGCCTTGGTCTCCAGTCCTGTCCCCATTTCAGACCTGCTGGACGCAACCTGCTCGATATGTGAATAATTCTAATCATGTTCCTCTGCCTCTCACAGCTGCTCCGAAGCTCTCCATCCGTTGCTTTTGTTTGTAATTTTTTTAATGTCTATTTATTATTGAGAGACAGAGACAGAGCACAAGCATGGGAGGGGCAGAGAGAGAGGGAGACACAGAATCTGAAACAGGCTCCAGGCTCCGAGCTGTCAGCACAGAGCCCCACACGGGGCTCGAACCCACAGACCGTGAGATCATGACTTGAGCCGAAGTCGGACACTCAACCAACTGAGCCACCAAGGCGCCCTGTCCCCATCCATTTCAAGTAAAGATCGAACAACTTCGCGTGGCCTAAAATACTCTTCAAAAGCCCCTCCTCGAACCTCTTCAACGGCAATTGAAGTCTTCTCCCTAAACGCTGGCTTTCTATGTCTGCCTCCTATTTTCTCCACCTCTGGGCCTTCGCACATGTTTTCTCTCTGGTTATAGCACCCCCGTCTCCTGCACCACCCCATATTCACCCAGCTAGCTCCTCATCAACCTCATGTTTTTGGCAGACCTGTAGGAGATTCTGAAAACCGTTTTAAGTTCTAATGCTGTGAGATTCTTGTTGCAATATTCATGAGACACTATTCCCACATCATAACCTAACTACTGATTGCTTACGGACATTAAATTTGTTAATAAAGACAATGTGCCAAGCACTGAGTTAAGCCTTAGGAGATAAAGATGAGTAAGACATAGTTTCTGCACTTGAGGACTCACAGTCTAGGAGGAGACATGTGTGACTAAGTATCTTCCAATATGGCAAGTGTTATAATAGGGCTATAAAATCACCAAGGAAGTCATGGCCCCTTTCCTAGGGGAGTTGGGTAAGACTTCCCAAATTAGTCAAACCTTAAACCCTACTTAAAACATGACAAAACCTAGGGGCACCTGGGTGCCTCAGTCGGTTAAGTCTCTGACTCTTGGTTTCGGCTCGGGTCATGATGTCACGGTTCACGGGTTCAAGCCCTGCATCGGGCTCTGTGCTGGCAGTGCAAAGCCTGCTTGGAATTCTCTCCCTCTCTTTCTCTGCCCCTCCCTGACTTGTGCTGTCTTTGTCTCTCTCAAAAAACAAACACCCCCAAAAAACAAGCCAGTAGGATTGGCCAGGTTAAGAAGGAAACAAGAGGAAGTCTAGACAAAGTGTATAGTACATTATTATAATAACGGGCCTTAACATTGTTCTTTCATTTGCTAACACTTCTGCTTTGACTTCCTCACCATTTGCAAGGCCTTAACTTGCGGTATAGAGAGTGGCACCGGTTAATTTTTACCAGACCCATTTACTTATTTCACATCTGGGGTAGGGAGTGGCGGTGTGTTGGTGCATATTTATTGCCTGAGTGTTCCTGGTTCCTTTCTGTGTGGTCATAGACAACTTTGGAAGTTTTTTCATAAAGGGCGGCATGTGCGAGTTTCAGTTGGCAAGGTCACAGCTCTTTCAAACTTTGCTGATGCCTGGGTTGTCACCGTGAGAAACTTTCTGCCTCTTGGGTAGACTGAAACGTGTATCACATTCGGTGCCGGCGGTTTATTTGGGGTGTTTAGACATATTTGCATTTTTGCTTAGGAAAGCATCTTTCTGAACTGTGACGAGAAACTGTGAATTCCACTAGGAAACAGGTCTTTATAATATTGGTAAGGTTCTCGTGTTCCTGTAAGCTCTATTTAAATATCTTTGGGGTTTGTCTGTGGAACACATATGCTCTTATTAATTGATTACACATTAATAAAAATGATAACAAATTAGCAGTTGAAGATGATTTTTCAATGGAAGTGCTAGCATGGTAAAACAGGCTTCGTTAAACTTCTGTTCCACTGAATCCTATTTACCCAAATAGAAACAGTTAAGCCTTGCTCTACTTCAAAAAGGAGGTAATAGTTTACTTACACTGGCTGCGAAAATAAATTACAGTGATGTTCTGCCTTTCCTTACCTTCCCACCCCCTTCCACACTCATTCTATCCTTAAATAAGCTTTTTGTGTGTAGTTCCTTTTTCAACTGCAATAATATTAACTGACATTATTATTATAAACATGTATGTCACTCATGATGTGCTAGGTAGGTAACATTCAGAGCATGTTATGGGCACGTAGTTATTTAATACTTAGAGTAACTCTGTGGTAAAACTAGCATGGTCCATTTTACAGATGAGGGAATTAAAACAAGAGAGGTTGGTAACATGCTCAAGGTCATGGAGTTAATAACCGATGGTGCTGGGATATGAATCCAGACAGCCTGGTCCCAGGGATGATGCCCTTAACAACACTGCCTCCTTTGATGGCAGTCATAGTAAATATGCTTTTCTTCACACTGTCATAGGAGAGGTCCAATTCATTTAAACAATCAAACACAGGGAACCTCGTGCACTCAAAAGTTACATGGTCTTAAACTGGAAGTGAGATCTTGAGTCACAGGAGATGGCAGGAATGAGAATATGAGACTTGTCAGGTATGGGAATGTCCACGGCTGTATTTCCAAAACCAATCTCAAATGTGTGATACATAATAGGATTTGACAATCTTAATTGAATAAATGAAAGAGTGAATGAATGATTCGTACTGCACGGGATGTAAGATCTCCTAGTTATGTCATTGGTAAGTAGCTCCTTCAGGCTACTACTCTTAGAAGTGAGAAAAGAAACCCACTGCTCTAACCACTTCCTGCAGTGCCAACATCCGGCAGCACCAAGAGAATGGAGGTAGGGGGATGGGATATGGGACAATCACATAGAAATAACAGTGGTTACATTTCTTCCCGTGGATGAAATAGAAGCATTACATTTTTAAAGTTTATTTATTTTGAAAGAGAGAGAGAGAAAGAGAGAAGGACTGAGAGATGGAGAGAGAGAGAGAGAGAGAGAGAGAGAGAGAGAGAGAGAGAGAGAATCCCAACCAGGCTTCACACTGGCAGCCAGAGCTGACATAAGGCTCAAACTCATGAACTGTGAGATCATGACCTGAGTCAAAACCAAGAATCGGATGCTTAACTCACTGAGTCATCCAGGTGCCCCGGAATCATTACATTTTTAATGGCCTCTGTGCTTAGATTCTTAGCTTTATTTTATCATACTTTCCTTCCAATAATCTTGTTCTCTTTAAATTTAGGAATACAGTATCCATTCCGAGGAGAATTATCCCAGTTCAACTTGAGAGCTGAAAGAAAAAGAACAAGGGAGCTGATGTCAGGTCTCAGTTCAGCAGTTGAGAGGTGGAACCAGACTCTGCCTCCCCCATGCCTGCACCTGAGCAGCTCCCCATCACCAGACAAAAGCACACAACTGACTTTATTTCATTTTACAGGAACGACGATATGTCTCCTTTGGACACTCAACCCTGCTTGACAGTCTTATTATAATTCCCCAGCACCGTCATCTGGTCACTTTCTAAAACAACCATTCACTCCTTCTCTTGTCTGGATAAGTCTCCTGAAATTTCTGTTCATTCTCGGCTAATCATTTCCCTCATATTTATTTTGAAAACACCGGTCAATCAGACAGGAACTTTCTCATTTCCCTACTGCTAGACCTACCTACCACTTGTATGTCAAACTCCACTTGTATGTCATCTTCCTGTTAGCGTCAGGTCAACTCTTTTACTTCAGATGGGAATCCTATGCTTCCTGCCCTCTCAGGGACTTTGCTTCCGCAATAGTTTTCTTCTGTTCTTTAGAGAAATATTTTCTTCTCTGGGAGAACTTCAATTGGTGTACGAATATGCTCTCGCATTTCCTATCCAAACAAAAACTCGTTTGCCACATCTCCCCTTCATGTGGTAGCCCCATCTCTGACCATTTTCATAGTGTTCTAGTTAGCCTGTAGCTGGTGTCTCTCATTTGCTCACCATGCATTTCCTCCTCAAAGGCCTCCTTCACAGATCTGAGTCTGACAGTCACATATCTGTCTTATTGTCCTCCCTCCTCTTTTAAAGCGATAGCTAATGGGGATATCAGTTAGCTATTGCTTCATAACACATCACCCTAAAACTTCGTGGCTTAAAATAACAATTTATCATTGCTCTTGAGACTGTAGGTCTTCTAAGTGGTTTATATGGTCTTCACTTTTCTCACTTATGTGTTTATGGGCCGCCGTGGGTAATGTGGCTCTGTTGACCTCTGTTGATCTAGGTTGGATTTTTCCATGTTGAGGATTGGATGTTTCCAGAGTGGCCTCATCTGGAGATTTAGAAATTGGCAGGTTTTCATACACTGGCCAACTCCATTCTCCTAGTTCTGTTCATCTAGAAAATAATAGTGCTGATCTATTGGTGGCAATTCTTGACTTTGTGCGTGTTTGTGTGTAATACAGAGAAACAAATTAGAAACCATTTTATTCCTCTACATCCTGTAAATTGCATGGCTTTGCTTTTAGAATGGAGTCATTTTTCATTTTGCAGTTTCTGATCGTGCCAACGATCAAAGGAAGGACGAAGGACGATTAAACACATCCTTACTTTATTCCATTTCTGTGTGAAGACCTGTATGAACAGGAAAATTATTTTAGGATAAGTACCTGTGCAAAAAAAAAGTCAACATTTTTTTTGTGACTGAGGAAGCTGTCATAGATAAGTGAGTTGTCTCTGAAATATGTAAAACCTTTTTCATATGTAAATAAAGTAAAACCTGGCAGCTTAGCCATCTGTGGGAGTGTGAGAGCTCTTGAAAAATGACTCATTCAGTTAGGCATAGATGTGAAACCATATTTGAGTGTAAAAACTACACTTTTGCAGAGCTACAGAGCTAAGAATGCTGGAGATCACCACATATTCCTGCCAACATAGTATGTTTGCTTCTTCCATCCTTTTTGGTTCTTTGGATAGTCTAGTAATCAAATTAATATAGGACAGGTTAACAGAAGGAAAATAAATTTAATTGCACACATACAGGATCCCCATGAGAAGATTAGACCCGAGGACAATTGAAGCTTAAATGCCATCTTACACGAGGGGATGAGATACGGGCCTGGAGTTTCAAAAAGAAGGAGGGTGATTCACAGGATAATAAAAGGAGCAGATGTTTGGTAATTAGATGTTTGTCCTGCCACACAGATAGGTCATGTAGATGCAAAAGTTATCTCTTGGTAATAGCTCTCTTTCTCAAATTCTTGTAGGTAGTTTAAGGGAGAGGTAAAGATTTTTCTTGAGTCTGCTGGGTCTTGATTGCCTTCAGCTCAAAATAGCCCACATGCCAAAGTGGCACACTTTGGGGAGATGTTCTGAAATAGTTCAGATGTTGAGAATAGATGTGGGGTCATTAAAAACATTAACAAATACTACAGAAGTGAGAAAACTACAGGTAATGAGTACTGACTTTTGCAAATGGTCTGATTTAGTATGTAGAATTGAATATTGAAGGGCCTATAGAGATCATTTAGTTGAATGCCATTAAGAATCTGAGACCAGCGAGATTGAGTAAGTTGCCAACAGGACATAGAGAGTGTGGGGCACAGCCAGGATCAGACACACAGGCTAGTGACACCCAATCTTCACCATGTCTTTCGGCTGTCATAGCTCCTTTACTGCTGAGAAAAATCCTCTACCGATTTTAGTGTATTTCTATTGCATGTAAGCCTAAAAAAACCATCCCGTGTAGGCTCAGGAATTTATTATCAACTTGTGTGTTCCAGATTACATATTCAAGCTGTTCTTACACAGAAAATTGACATCTCGATAGTTTTCATAATAAGGTATTTAAGATATTTTTCATGAGGTAAGATATGTAAGGCAAATCACAAGGCTATGTCTTTTAGAATTATCTTTTCACATGGCAATTTTTCAAAAGTGCAGTTTTGGTCATTGTTTTACATAACTCACCTCTGAAGGAGTAATCAAAATCTCCAAATCTGTGTTAAAGTGGAAATCCTCCGTGGCTGTCCTCATTTGAGGGAGGCAACTTTACTTGATGTCTTACCTTGGTTCCCCCTCTACCCCCCAAAACTAAAAGGACATCGTTCCTAGGAAAGGTTGATACCCTTCTGGTCATTAATTGGAGAATCAGTTGTCTTTCTGGCAAATAGAGAAATCTATTTGAAATTAAAAAAAAACTAACCTGTTTGGGTTTCCTTGCCCAACAAGTTGGGAAAAACAAATGATATTAAATTTTTCCTCCATTTGCCCAATGTCAATATAAAATTGAATGTTTCTGAGATTTAAGACTATGTGGTAAAATTTTAATTTTGTCTGCTAGAGGGGGACCTACATCTAGTGTAGGTTAATCTAAAACAGTGATCATTTAGAATAATTTTCGTCTATATTTGGAATTGAATAATTTGGTAATGATTAAAATTTACCAGTTAAATTTTGTTTCAACTGGAACTAAATTTTGTCTACGTATATTCTTGGAAAAGCAGAGTACTCAGAGATTCTTAATGATGTAAATACAGAAACTTTTCGGGGAGTAAGTAATGAAGGGTGAGGACATTGGAGTCATTGGCCAGACTGGAAGTCCCATGTCACTGTCATTCAAGCAACTGCGGACAAGTTCCTTAATTGCTATTTCCCATTTTGTAAAACAGGGATGCGTGCTAACACAACACACAATAATGGGATCAAGATAATTCATACGTTGTACTTAAAGTGCCCAGTACCTAACAAGAATTTAGTGATTACCGTCTAGGTGGCTGGGCTAATGGCATACTGTTTGCATCAGTTTGGGGCAGGGGCTGCTATAACCAAGTACCAAACACACTGGGTGGCTTATAAATAACAAAAAATTTATTTTTTATAGTTCTAGAGGCTGGAAGGCTGAGATTAGGGTACCAGCATGGTCAGGGGCTGGTGAGAGCCCTCTTCCGGGTTGCAGATTGCCAACTTCTCCTCTCTGAGTGAACTAGCTCTCTGGTGTCTTCTTATAGGGGCGCGAATTCTAATCACGAGGGCTCCACTCTCCTGACTCAATTACTTATTAAATGGCCCACCTCCAAATACAGTGACCCTGGGGATTAGATTTTAACATATAAATTTTGGGAGGGACACAAACATTCAATTCATAATACATACTAACCTGCTACATCTGCTGGGGCTTTTTTTGTTTGTTTTATTGATTGATTGATTGATTGTTTTTAAGCCTAAACACCTATGCTAACAGCTCATTTAATTATCATTCACTTTTCTCTTTTAAAAAATGATAATTGAGGGGCGCCTGGTTGGCTCAGTTGGCTAAGTGTCCACTTCGTCTTAGATCATGATCTCATGGCTCCTGAGTTCGAGCCCCACATCAGGCTCTGTGCTGACAGCTCAGAGCCTGGAGCCTGCTTCAGATTCCGCGTCTCCATCTCTCTCTGCCCCTCCCCCACTAGCGCTCATGCATGCTTTCTCTCTCTCCTTCAAAAATAAATAAACATTAAAAAAATAAAAATAAAAAAATGATAGTTGAAAGAAGAATATCTGGTTAGTTGAAGGTAGGCAGAGAGAATGGTTACATAACCAACTCATGTCTTTTTCTGTATCATCTCTCTCTCTCTCTCTCTCTCTCTAATCTCTATCTTTCTATCATCTATCTTATTTAGGGGGAGAGTGGCAGAGGGAGAGAGAGAGGGAGAGAGAGAGAGAGAGAGAGAGAGAGAGAGAGAGAGAGAGGAGAAGGCTCCACACTCAGAGTGGAACCCAAGGTGGGGCTTGATCCCATGACCCTGGGTTCATGACCTGAGCTGCAATCAAGAGTCAGACACTCAACAGACTGAGCCACCCAGGTGCCTCTATATCTATCATCTATCTATCTATCTATCTATCTATCTATCTATCATTTATCTAGTTTTCTATCATTTCTGTATCTATGACATTCTTACTGTTCTTTGAATTAGTGGTAACATCTTACTGATTTCCTCATTGATTAATGACTGGTTTCCTCACTAATGACTTAAACAAAATCCTTGACATCTGTTCATTTTGTATCTGTCTGAGATAGAAATCTTTCTTTAAAAATGATCTTTTAACAGCTACAACAAAGAAAACATTTTCTAAATTGCTCAGAAGAAGCATTTTTTTCCCCCTAAACCTCATACTCGCTAAAAAGTGGCCAGGTTCACATTTTTCTGCCAAGTGTCAAAAAATATGTTACTCTGCCGGTTGATTTACTTTACGTTAAATGACAACGCACGCCTGTTACCAAGAAAGATATAACAACTTTTTGTTTGTTTGCTTTTAAATTCAGTGCTTATGTGTGAATTATGTCACATTGAAATCTGTAAATGTCTAGTGAATTTAAGATTTACATTTCAAATTTCATGCACATACCATTTATTGAGCAGTAGGGTGCACGTTTAGTGGGTAGCTCTGTAGTTTACGTGGATTCCCGGCTTCACGTCGCAAACCATGTTCAAAAGCTGTTTCAGCACGACTTCCATGTACTTGTTGTAGCTTCCATTCAATTCTTTTATCTTCCCGAGTGTTCGCTCGTCTACTTCCTCTGAGAGATTACTTTGAGACCCCATTACCTGACAGAATACAACGGACAGAATTCACCACACTATCCATAGTAAAGTGTAACTGGTCTACTACTTAAACTTGTTTTGGCCTATTTATTAAAGATTGTTCTAGAGTGTACACATTGTGTATTATTTTTCTAGAACTTTCTCAGAGAATGGATACGATCACCAATACCATAAGTGGGATGGATAAACTTTGTTAAAAAATGAAAGGTGGCTATGGTCAGTTACTTCTACTTCTAGGCTGGTCCCCACACAGTACAAATTGGAGGCACATTCACAATCATCCTCCATATTCGGGAGGTTTTTCCTGTACTGCATTTTTCATACATTTGTAAGAATTGCCATTCAGTTCCTCTATCTTCCCCATTGCTTACTTTTCTGAATTAAAAGTCTGGAAAGTAAAGTGGTAAGACATCATTAAACCCCTTGTGCTGGTTTTCAAAGAGCAAATAACTGATTTGCCAATTTTTTAAATATATTATCTGAACTGATTAATTGTTGTTTTCCAGGAAGATATAGTCACGATATGCCCAGTAAGGTACTTTTACATGCATGCGTATCTCTTTTTGGATAATAGATAATTTTGAAAATTTTAATATAAAGTGGATTTCTTTCATATTAAGATATACTTGTCCATTTACTTACATTATATATTTAGATACAGTTTAATATATCTTTCTGGTTACTCTTTTATCGACAGTGATTCCCAGTATTTCCATTTATCTCCAAGAGATTTGACCAAAATATAATTTCACCAGGGGAGTTACTAATTTAAAGGAATTCTTCAGTGAAATCCTTTGAAAAGTTACCCTTTGTAAAGCAATCAACTCCTAATTCATCTCCTTTGTAAACTCAGCCTTTCTTAAACATGGTATTGTTAAGGCAACACAGCTGTTTTTTGTTTGTTTTTCTCTTCTGTGAATGTTTACACACAAGGAAGGTATGCATTAAGTTCAGTCCAAGAGACTCCACTAATGATTGACTTCTATTTCAGGGTTGTTAGACTATTCTAAATTCTAGAATTCGCATTATCTTTCTGGGTCTTAAACTTGAAATCAAACACAATTGAAAGCTATCAGGTTCAAGTTCTTTTCTGTTTATATACCATGCAATAAGGGCTTCCCAGTTCAAAGAAAATCATTTTAAGGAAGTATAGCTTCTAAGACATCAAGTAACTTTTATAAAATAACATTGAGATAAGTGAGCATACAAGGAGCAGACATATGGACTGAATTTCTCTTGCTAGGTAGAAGTTTAAAAATGGAAGAGAACTATTTACCAAAATAATTCTACCAAAATCATTTTTTTCCTCTAAAGCTACTATATTAAGTGAGATTCTACCCCACTAAAAAAAGTCCTAAATCCAATGTTTTAAGTGTTGAAATATTTAAAAGACAAACTATTATAAAATTATTATCATTTTTTTCTTTGGAGCAGTGTTAAAATAGCTATTATTAGGTTAGATTTCTGCACTATCCTGTAGGACTTTGGAAAAGTTTATTTCAACCTTAGGTTCTTTTTTTTTTTAATTAAATTAAATTAAATTAAATTTAATTTAATTCAATTTTATTTTATTTTATTTTATTATTTTATTTTTTAATTTTTTTTAATGTTTATTTATCTGAGACAGAGAGAGACAGAGCACGAGTGCAGAAGGGGCAGAGAGAGAGGGAGACACAGAATCCGAAGCAGGCTCCAGGCTCCGAGCTGTCAGCGCTGAGCCCGATGCAGGGCTCAAACCCACAAACCGTGATATTATGACCTGAGCCAAAGTTGGTCGCTCAACCGACTGAGCCACCCAGGCGCCCCTCAACCTTAGGTTCTTTATTTCAAAGCTGTCCAATAGAAATGTAATATGACCCACAAAGCAAATCATACAAATGATTTTAAATTTTCTAGAGTCACATTCAAAAGGTAAAAAGACTGGGTAAAATTAATTTTCGTAATATATATATTTTTGAGAGAACGTGTGCACACGTGTGCATACCCCTCCTCCACCTCCCCCACACACATACACACATCTGTGTGAGTGGGAGAAGAGCAAAGGGAAAGAGAGAATCTTAAGCAGGCTCCACACTCCATGACCTTGGGATCGTGACCTGAGACAAAATCAAGAGTCGGATGCTCGACCAACTGAGCCACCCAGATACCCCTAATAATATTTTTTATTTAAGCTTATATTCTTAATATTATTATTTTAATGTACAAGCAACACAAAAATTATTCCATTGTTTTTCATATGAAGTTTTTGTAATCTGGTATGTCTTTTATACTTACAGAATATCTTAATGTGGACTAACTACATTTCAAGTTTCATTAGCTATATGTGAAGTGGCCACTTTTTTTTTTTTTTAATAGAATTGACTGTCAAGTTAGTTCACATACAGTGCATGCAGTGTGCTCTTGGCTTTGGGAGTAGATTCCCATGATTCATCGCTTACCTCTAACACCCAGTGCTCATCCCAACAAGTGCCCTCCTCATGTTCATCACCCTTTTCCCCTCTCCCCTGCCTCACCCCCATCAACCCTTAGGTTTGCTCTCTGTATTTAAGAGTTTCTTATGGTTTGCCTCCCTCTCTGAAACTATTTTTTCCCCTTCCCTTCCCCCATGGTCTTCTGTTAAGTTTTTAAAATTCCACATATGTGTGAAAACATATCTTTCGCTGACTGACTTACTTCACTTAGCATGATACCCTCCAGTTCCATCCACATTGCTGCAAATGGCAAGATTTCATTCTTTCTCATTGCCAAGTAGTATTCCACTGTATATATAAACCACATCTTCTTTATTCATTCATCAGTTGATGGATATTTGGGCTCTTTCAGTAATTTGGCTATTGTTGATAGTGCTGCTATAAACATTGGGGTACATGTGCCCTTATGAATCAGTACTCCTGTATCCTTTGGATAAATTCCTAGTAGTGCTATTGCTGGATCATACGGTAACTATTTTTAATTTTTTGAGGAACCTCCACACTGTTTTCCAGAGTGGCTACACCAGTTTGCATTCCCACCAACAGTGCAAGAGGGCTCCCCTTTCTCCATATCCTTGCCAACTTAAGTTGTTAATTTTAGCCCTCTGACCAGTGTCAGGTGGTATCTCAATGTGGTTTTGATTTGTATTTCCCTGATGATGAGTGATGTTGAGCATCTTTTCATGTGTCTGTTTGGTGGCCACCCTTTTTGACAGTGCAGGTTTAATCCACAGATGACAGCTACTACTATTAGTTGTGTTCTTAATGTGGTTCTCTAAGACAACATGATAATTTTCTGAAAGGATTATAGTAGAGATGATACATAGCAAGGAGCCTAGCACTGAGTGACTAATCAGGAAATGTTAGTGATTTTTCACTGATTGTGTTGCTTGCACTTTCTAGTTTTTTAAAGCCATTATACACTTTCAGAAACATTGGAATGCCCTTAAAAAAGGCTCATAATCTCATGTCTCATCCTGCATAATTAAATATAATATTTTTTCTGAGTTTATTTGATGCACAGTAATTTGAGTTTCTACATTGTTCCCTAGACATTACTATACCAATAACTAACCATACACTATTGTTTTTACTTTATTTTTTACCTTATTTTAAATTCTTATATAGTTAACATACAATCTTATGTTAATTTCAGGTGTACAATATAGTGATTCAACAATTCTATATATTACTCAGGGCTCATTAAGTGTCCTCTTAAACCCCTTCACCTCCCCTCTGGCACCATATACTATTTTAGACAGCCTTCCATGGAAAGAATTCCATACCTTTATATCTGCAGACAGTGTTGATTTAAACCATGCAGGTGAGTAAAGAAATGAACATAAGCTCCACAAAGAATCAGTGGCATCTTGTCCACTGATGTATTACAAGTGCCTCAAACACCTCAAAGTGGATGCCCAATACATATTTGTTGAACTGAATAGAACGATCAGATCTCTAGATATTACAAGTGCCTCAAACACTTCAAAGTGGATGCCCAATACATATTTGTTGAACTGAATAGAACGATCAGATCTCTAGATATTACAGAGAACTTATTACCTGTGTTCTATTGCTCTCGTTGGCAGAAGCCTTCTATCTGAATGCTTAGGACACTACAGAAATTAGAAGTTGATCATTGTGTGACATGGGGTGGGTACATTTGATCAAAGGGCACCCTTTAAGGACTTCTCACTGTTGATTTTCAAAACTTCAGTGTTGAGACTGATACACATAGATTTACAGCTAAATGACTGATGGTGGTGAAATCTTTCAACATTCAGTACATTTCTTTATAAATTGTTCAAATGTTCCTGTCTAAGGGAAAGCAGAAGTTCGGGTCCCACTATCATAAGCAAAACACCGTTTGGCATGCTCAATATATGGTTGCTTCAAGGAAACAAAATGTTTTCATGATATGAACTCAGGAAGAAAGATGAAGATAGAAAAATCATCTTTATGCTTCAGGCGACTATTTTCATTTCTCCTGTTGGGATTCATGATCCCTCTAACTTCTGCATTAATAATAGATTTAATGTTTCCACTGTGGTCCGATTCCTTTTAGCAATGTCATATCTTCTTTAGTAGAAGATGTTATATTTGGTAGCAATGATAAGGAAGGAGGAATAAATCTTCAATAAAACAATATTTGTTGTTATACAACCGACATAGGGATACCTGCTTTTGTTGATATGTCAGGGGAATGGAAACAGCACATACATTAACAAGAGCTAAGACACAACTGAAAAAAGTAACATCGAGGTGTCTCACCCACAGCAGGCAGAAAACTGGCTTCTTGGGTCTCCTCCCAGACCTCCTACTTGCCCTGGGTTAATGATGATGAGATTTAACTGGAATAGCAATATGTCTGACATATGGAGGTCATGCCAAGGAAGGAATATCTGTGCTAATGGTTTTACAATATGCTTGAAGTTAGTGGAGGCCTAAACATGTTGACCTTTCGATGTGAGCTTTTGATCAACTAGCTGTAAAATTGGCTTAGAGCTCTAATTATGAGAGCAATGAGGAGTTTTAATTATTTTCCAAAGCAGAGAACAAATATCCTGAGCCAGATTTACATCTTATGAGATTCTTCTGAAGAAATAACATTTCAAGAGATTTAACCCAGTTACTTTCTAAAATTACAGTCAGTTTTGTTATGACTTAGAGATATAAGTACATCAGAAGTATCCTGCATAAAATAATAAATGCTGACTGGTATTAGGGATAACTATTTTCTCAGGTCCCAATATGTTATGGGTCACGACAGGACTCAATAAGAAAGATAAAGTCACAGAAGAAATGTTAGTTACTTATTCTCTCAATGAATATTTATTGTACTTACTATGGAACAGACACTATTTCATTGTTGGGGAAAATAACAGAGAACAACACATAGGCCTTATTGTTTTGGTGTTTATATTTCAGAAGAAAAGACAGGCAATAAGTAAAAAATGTAAATATATGATGTATCTAGTAGTGTTACATGATATGAATATAACGGAAAACTACTTTCTTTTCTAATGAAAGACACAGTTTTAAATAAGGTGATCTGAAAGATGAGCTAACAAGTGAACAGAGATTGAAGGAGGATGAATATGTCTAGAAGATAATGATTCCAGGGAGCAAATACAGTATGTGCAAAGGCACAGTTGGAAGTCGTGTGTTCAATCTGTTTGGGGAAGAACAAGAAGACCGATATGGCTGAAAGAGACCAAGTGGAGACAAAAGTAGTAGAAAACGTTACAAATAACCAAAGCAGATCTTGTTGCACATTGCTGAAAAGTGTTCTGGTATTTCCTTGTGATTTCCTTCTCATTTGGCTGGTTTCTTTCAATAAATCTTTCATAAGAATATAAAGAAATGCTTTTCCCTACACGAGCATTTAAAAAATATCTGCAGTTCACAGTAAAAAGTGGGTGCATGACATTTTCAGAACCGACAGGTTAGAGAGATAGCCAAGGGCCAATCACGGAGGGCTGTATACACATGTATAGATCTAGGATTTTATGATTCTATTTTTGAAAGACTGATGAGAAGAATTTATTTTTGCTGAGTGGTCCACTTCATTCTGGGAAGGACTTTTTCTTTTAAGAAGGAGCCCCCTGGAAAAGTTTTTCCTATCACGGGATTCGATTTCCCTGACCCTCTACCAGCCCCACATCTACTCCCACTAAAATAAAAGTTGTAAGTAAGGGGATTTCCAAAGTGCTTGAAGTTCATCTTTCAATGTCAGCCTTTACTTATGTTTCTATTGGAGGGAAAAACCCTTATATCATATAAACTTTAGTTGTAACACACAGAATTAAAAAAAAAAATTATAGTCATATCACAGTAGGAAAAGGAGGATGTTGGTTCTGAAATTTTCATGCACTTTTTTTTTCACTGTAAACTATAGATATATTTAAAATGCTAGTGGAGGAAAAACCTTTTAAAAATATTTTCATGAAACATTTGTTGAATGAAGCCAGACAATTGAAAAAGAAATAATAAAAAAAAATACCAGAAGACTTTGTAGCAATTTGCTGAATCTGCCATATCTACTTTGGTCATTTTTTTTTTTTTAACGTTTATTTATTTTTGAGACAGAGAGAGACAAAGCATGAACGGGGGAGGGGCAGAGAGAGAGGGAGACACAGAATCGGAAGCAGGCTCCAGGCTCTGAGCCATCAGCCCAGAGCCCGACGCGGGGCTCGAACTCACGGACCTCGAGATCGTGACCTGAGCTGAAGTCGGACGCTCAACCGACTGAGCCACCCAGGCGCCCCTCTACTTTGGTCATTTGTAAATCTTGAATATACCAAAGAAAGTTGACCAAGAAACTCATTCTATAACAGTGTGAAACACTTTTTATTGATTGTAGTGGTAAATAATAGTAGACAAAAAAATATGTTTTCTGAAGTGTTTTTCTTAATAAAATGTGTTCATCATCTGTGGTGGGAATAATACTTTAACCAGTCCCTTCAGTTTGAATATTTGAAAATATGATTTTTAATATGGACTACATATTAGACATTCACTATTGATTGATACTTTAGACAGCAAATCGAAAAGTCTGGAAAGTGAACATGTAAAATCAGTAATTCTGTAACGTATAAGATTTAGTCTGATGTTCAGGCTTAGTTGAACTGTGTCTGCTCAATCCGTTGTATTTTTCCCCCTTGATATTCTGCATTACACCTCTTGAATATTAGTGTATTATAATCTACACCACATAGAAAAGCTGTGCTAACTTTCTTACTTACCTTAGATTGTTTCAGTCGAAACTCCTTATCTCTCTGCATTCTGTACTGGTTAATTTCTGCCATGGCTTCCTCCTTAGCTTGCTTCAATCGCTTCTCTTTCCCTGAATATTAACAGGGGCAAAGGAGGAATGAATTTTTTAATTGACATGGAATTTCAAACTTCAATTCTAAAAAAATAAAATAGGCGAGGTCTACATTGTTTTCCTGATAAATTTCTCTAAAATGGTGAAGTTCATTAAAGAACAATATTGAAAAACACCTTACTTTTTCAATTGGGTTTTTTAGAGCATGGAAATGACAACTTTCTTTCACACTTACATGTTTAAATAAAATATCTGCCCATTTACTCACAGCAGTAACAGCCAGAGAACAGATTTTAGCTGTCACTTACTCGGAAAGACATTATTTGGTCAGATTTTCTGTCCTGATTTGCTGCCAGGAATACTTCAGTCCACACCAACTGGATCCGATTTAACACTGGCAGATCTCCAAAAACACTACAAACATGCAACTCAGACTCTATCAAACTGACTTACAATTTTTTAAAGCATTTTATTGGGATTTTTTTCTTAGCATTTGTTGACTCTAGAATGTCTGATTAAGCCCCACAGCACATCAAAGTAGGTATTTTTTTGTAGTAGCTTTCTCTGAGGGGGACTTGAAAGTGGCTGTAAAACCAATTGTTTTTAATGGTTAGGAGACTTAGTTAAATAGCTCTCTTTTCTTTTATTAAGAGCAAAGGTGTAAGCCTTAAGCCAGCAGACAGCAATGTAGATGAAAGTTTCAGACAAATACAATGCTGCGGGGATCATTAGCTAGACACATGACTTTTTTTTTTGACAACCAGAGTAAATTTGGGGTGGGGGGTTATAGACTAATATTAATTGCTGCTATGCCCCCCAGCACCTTCAGGGGGTTAGGTACTAATGCTTTGTGGTCATTAAAACTTTAAAGAAACTCCAAACTGTATTAAATTTTTTTTTATCTGAACCCATTGTCCTTCAATTTCAGTTAAATGCCTTCATTCTTTTGCTTATTTAACAGTCTCTCTGATAGTGTCTCAAGCTTTTGCTTAGAATTTTTGTCAACTGTTATATTGTGCAGACCTTGAACTAAGTAAGCGTGTTCTCATTAAGCAGCGTGAAAGAAAATCTTAACATAAACTTCTGTCATCCACATACATACATGTTTTTATATGCCTTCACTTTTACATACCTCTGTAGCATTTGAGTGTAAATGGTTCCTGAAGCTCTCTCCCTGCTAAGCATGTGGTGTTTTGCCAGTTACTGTACATATATGCGGAATAAAGATAGATTTCCCGAGTTACAAACTGACGTGTCTCTTTTAATGCCTATTGTCCTTGAATGGGACTGAGTAAGCCTCATGCAGAGCAGACATTTAGCTACGTCTTTACTCTCTATAAAATCCAAGGTCTGGTGAAAATTAGTGCTCTTCTGATGCTTGAGGCTTAACGGAACATTAACAACACTGCTTACTTTTTTTCTACTTAGTTAATGCTCATTATCATTTTGTATTTCCAGATTCCTTAATTCTCCACATTTCTAACCATTTTGTGGCAGCTAAACACTATTCACGGAACAAATGCACAATATGTTGATAGGGGAAACTATCCCCTGATCCTCAGCCTTCTTTCTTATCACGGCTGTCATTAACATTAGGACAAACATATATTTAACGTGTATCAACGTTTTGTTGGTAATAATGGGTTGTAGGATTCATAATCACTTATAAAACAAATGACCTGAGACGTCACTACTCTTCCACATTAATTACATAATATATAAAAATATTGGGTTCAAAGTCACAACTCTAGTACATTAAAAAATAATAATAATAATAATAATAATAATAGGAAAAGCTCTGTGTGCCCTACCCTGGAGCAAAATCCAGTGCTCTACTTAAAAGGCTGTATATTAGCTCCATCATACAGTGACAGGCTCAGAGTGTGTCTGTGATTCCCCCGTCACGGCACCAGTCACCTGCTGGTTCTCATTCAATTAAATAGGAGAGCCACAGGGAAATTGCTGCTGGCACAGCCATTTTCTGGACAGACGCAGCAGCTGCCGCTGTGTGAGAGCCTGCATATGCTACACCTGATTTAATCCAGTGGAAGAAACTGGAGCCTAAAGCCTGCTGTTTGACTAGAGGTGAAGCAAAATGCATGCATGAAATCAACTTCCATTAACCTCTAGCTTTCTTCTCTGTCTCTGTAGGAAGATTTCCAAATTTTAATATTATGCCTTACCTTCTTAAGCATTAAAAGTATTCTGGGACCTAAGCATTTAGGTTTATATTCTTATTTCTCAATACTGTCTGTATCAAACATAAGGACGATCATATGGAACAGTCCAGATTTTAAATATGACAATCAAATATTTGGTCCCAAACTTCCTACAAGGTCATACAGGCTTATCAGGCCCAAGGCTTGTTTGCTTTAGAAGACGTGGTTATCTTATACTACTAAAGCAGGTGCTCCAGAGTTGTGCAGGAAAGAATGGTTTTGATTTGTCCATCCATTATTCTTTCATTGTTTATTGAACACCTACTATACATTCTGCATAGGGCTACAAATAGAAGATAGAGAAATGCACGTGGTATGGTCCTTGCACGAATACAGTGTAATTTGGAAATGTGTACATGGTGCTCTGGCTTCCAAGAAGAAAATGCAAAATACATAAAATTGTGAAGAATACATGTAATCAAGTAGGAAAACAACGGAACATATGCTTTGGTTCTGTTTGTTCCATGGCAATTGAAAATCACACATTTATGGAAATTTTCATTACTTAAATTCTAGACAATCAGTGCTTGCCGTCCATCCCAATAGTCGTGTTATGTCTTATGTTATTAGGGTAAACAGGGGCGCCTGGGTGGCTCAGTCGGTTAAGCGTCAGGCTTCGGCTCAGGTCACGATCTCGGTTCACGAGTTCGATTCCCATGTCAGGCTCTGTGCTGACAGTTTGGAGCCTGTAGCCTGCTGCGTGTTCTGTGTCTCCCTCTTTCTCCGCCCCGCCCCCCCCCCCAATTCTGTCTCTCTTGCTTTCAAAAACAAATAAAACATTAAAAAAGTTTTTTGGGGCGCCTGGGTGGCTCAGTCGGTTGGGCGTCCAACTTCGGCTCAGGTCATGATCTCGCAGTCCGTGAGTTCGAGCCCCACATCGGGCTCTGGGCTGACAGCTCAGAGCCTGGAGCCTGTTTCGGATTCTGTGTCTCCCTCTCTCTCTGACCCTCCCCTGCTCATGCTCTGTCTCTATCCGTCTCAAAAATAAATAACTGTTAAAAAAAAAGTTTTTAAAAATTATGTTATTAGGGTAAGTCAAAATATAAACAACTGGACCCAGATATGTAGACGGGGGGGGGTCAGAGGAGGCTGCCAAGTGGGGTCAGGGGAGACTTCTCAGGAGGGGATGATTGAGCTGACTTTTTAGGCAGGACAGCAATGGGGATGAATATTTCATTTTGGAGATTAGAACAAAGCACAGAGACCGTTCCTAAGCTAGTTTTGGACACTCTTTGTAAATGGCTACACCTTAATAAAGGTATTCATTTTTTAGACATGTGGCTTGTCATGCAAATATGCCCTACATTCAACATGCCCTGATTGAGATATTTTACGGGAAATTTTGTGGAAGGGAAAGAGAGGGGGAAAGATGTTTGAATTGATTTCCAGGTGATTTGTAGGAAAAGAATTAAAAACTCAATTTGGGCAGGTAAAACTCAATTTGGGAGGAGGGAGTGCAATGTGAAGGATGGGATCTCCCTGGTTTTGTGGTTAGGAGAGGCCATGTAAATTGAGTGTCCCAAATGCAAATGAGCCCTTGAGACACAGAGACCCTGTTCTGTTGACTGGATTGTTATATTGGTTTTGGAATTTGTTTAGGGATGAGGATGATGGGATGTCTATTATTATTTCAGAAGAGAATCAAAATTATACACTAGGCACAACGACAGTAAGATATTAGAAGCTTTGTAACCTTAAGCAAATTAGTGTGTCTGCGCCTGAGTTTTCTCATCTATAAAACAGATTTAATAATTTACCGCAATAAGTCATTAGATGTTTTAGGAAAAAAAAATGTAATTAAAATGCTCGACAAAGAACAGCTATTTGATTATTTTTAATCATGATTAGGAAAATGAGCCCAGTTTTTGGGGAACTTTGATTAAGAACAAAGATAATTAATACAATGTGAGTTTGAGGAAAAGTCCTGAGGCTGTCACTAGAAAAGCCTCTGTGGGCTTCCCTGAGGATATCCAAATGGAGATAGTTAAGGCATCTGGACAGACAAGTTTGGATCCAGAAGCAAGTTCTGAAATGGATGTCAGTCGTCTGGGTTTGTACATGTGCTAGTCATAGGGATAGGATTTGGACTGCAACCAAGGGTGAGTGTACAGAATGAGGAGAAAAGAGAGCTAAGGTCTCAAACTGGGGGGCTGCCAACATTCAAGAGATAAGAAAAGGAGGAGGACTCTCAGGAAGAGCCTAAGAGTTAGTGGTCAGAGGAGTAGGGGAAATCAAAGAAACATTCAAGAAGGATGTGGCCAACAGTGTCAAATGCTACAGAGAATGGAAAAAAGAGACATTTAAGCAACGAATATTACTGAATATCCTCTTTGTGCCACACACTGTTTCTAGATCTATAAATACAGCAGTGAAAACCATAAACAGACCAACTTTCTATTCTCATGGAGCTTGTAATTTGAACGTATTAGGTGGAGATAGAAAGCAGAGAGTTTAGGGGCACCTGGGTGGCTCAGTTGTTTGGGCGTCCGACTTCGGCTCAGGTCATGATCTCATGGCTCGTGAGTTGGAGCCCCGTGTTGAGTTCTGTGCCGACAGCTCATAACCTGGAGCCTGCTTCGGATTCTGCGTCTCCCTGTCTCTCTGCCCGTCCCCCACTCATGCTCTGTCTCTCTCTCTCTCAAAAATAAATAAACATTAAAAAAAAAAAAGAAAACAGAGTTTATGATATGATAGTGATAATAAGTGCTATGAAGAAGAAAGAAGGAGCCTAAGGGATAGAGAGACGGTGTTAACTTAGGTAAGCCTTGTCTTTTGGATGAAGTGATATATGAAGAGAGACCTAAAAGAATAAGACAATTAGCCATGCAGCTATCTGAAGGGAAAGAGCATTCCAAGTAGAGGCAACAGCAGATGCAAAAACCTTGGGTATGTGACATGCTCGAGAAGCAGCAAAACACTATCATGGCTGGAAGAAAGAGAACAAGATGACTGAATGTTAGGAGACGATACTAGAGAGGTAGCAGTGACGGCAGGTCACACAGAGCTCATGGGGCACGACAAGGCTTGTTTGGTCCTTGAGATGCTAAATTCATGAAGGGTATTTAGCAAAGGTGGGGCATAACACTACATATGATTTAAAAGAATTTCTTTGGCCGGTGTGGTGAGAATAGATTGTAGGGGCAAGAGAGAATCAGGAAGACCAGTTTGCAATCTATTACAATAGTTCAGATAAATGTTAACGATTGCTGGAAATGGTAAAGTAGCAGAGGAATTAGCAAGAAGCTATATATACTTTGAAGGCAGAGTTGATGGATGAACATGAGAGAGAGAGAGATAAGGCAATGATGACTCCAATATTTGATTTTGGGAATAGAGTTAAGAATGCAGTTTAACTGAGATGCCTGGTAAACGACTAGCGACGGTAGTGAGAAGGCTGATGTTCGCATGATTTTGGAGATTGAAGAAGCAACCAGGGCTGGAAATAGCAAGTTTAGGAATCATCATTTATGGAGCTGGTTTTTAAAGCCATGGGTTAGATGTGATCACATAGGCAATATCTACAGATATAGAAGAAAACAGGTTCAAATTGGGACCCCAACTTTAGGGATTAGAAAGATGACAGATAGCCAACTGTGAAAGTGGCGTCCCAAGGTCAAATGAAGGAAAAGTTTCAAAGATGAGAGAGGGATCCAGTTGTGACCGAGATATCTAATTAATAAAAAGGTTAACAATATTTGTGGTCTCGGCAAAGGGAACTTTGCTGGAGTTACAGCGACAACAATCTGGTTGAAGAGGGTATTATGCTAAGTGAAATCCGTCAGGCTGAGAAAGACAAGTACCATATGATCTCCCTCATATGCGGAATCTAAACAAAGCCACAAATGAATAAATAAACAAAAAGCAGAATTAGACCTATAAGTACAGAGAACAAAATCATGGTTGCCAGAGGGAAGAGTGGTGGGGGGATTGGCAAAATGGGTGAAGAGGAATGAGAGAGACAGACTTCCAGTTATGGAATGAGTAAGTCACAGGAATAAAAGGCACAGCATAAAGAATATAGATAATGATATTGGACCAGCGTTGTATGGTGACAGATGGTAGCTACCCTTGTGGTAAGCATAGTGTAACGTATAGAGAAGTTGAATCCCTATATCGTACATCTGAAACTAATGTGGCATTGTGTGTTAGCTACACTCAAATAAAAAAAAATAATGAAGAGAAATTTGAATAAAAAAAGGTAGACACAAGGAATACAGGCACCTTTTTACAAAAGGGAACAAAGAAGATAAAGGCTCAAGACAGTCAGTCGAGTGGATTTGACAGAAGATCTTGTGAGTTCAATTGTGTCCTTCAGAAGGATATGTTTAAATCCTAACCTCTGGTACCCGTGAAGGTGACCTTATTTGGAAATAAGGTCTTTGCAGATGCAATCAAGTTCAGATGAGGTCATACCGAATTAAGATGGGGCCTACATCTTATAGGAGTGTCCTTATAGGAGAGGGAAATTGGGACATAGAGACGAAGAGGCACAGAGAAGACACATAAGGGAGAAGGTCTGTACTTACAGAGGTAAAGATTAGAATGATGCAGCTCCAAACTAAGGAAGGCCACGGATTGTTGGCAATCACTGGAAGCTGGAAGAGAAGCATGACAGATTCTTCTCCCTTAGTGCCTCCAGAAGGGACCAACCATGCCAGCACCTTGTGTTTGGACTTCTGGCCTCCAGAACTGTGAGAGAATACATTGCTGGTCTTTTTCTTTTTTTTAACCATCCTGTTTGTGGTAATAGTCACAGAAGCCCTAGGAAACTAATACAGGGGCGCACAAGAAATAGACTGAAGTGTCAGCTGAGCACTGGAAGCAAGGCCAGGTATCCATGTGCGTGGCAGGGAGAGTAGACATCCAAGTGAATGAGCCACCTGACAAAAATATGCATGAACAGAACAGAGGCTACCTTACTTGATGTGAAAACAAAGAGCACTTTGTGAATGGAGATTGCGGTCTGTTACGAATAGCCATTTTTATTCTGTTGTGCAGAAGAAAAACAACAACAACCTTCCTTGGCTTTTGGGGATTGTGAATAGTATGATAAAACCAACCTGGTTCAAAGAATGTCATTATTTGCTCACTTGCTACAAACATTGGATAAAGTCATGTCACCAGAAAAACAGAGCAGCAGAGTTCCTTTGGTTACACAGTTTCTCTGCCGACCCTAATCTCTCATTTCATATCTTTGCTTCCTTGGTATTTCTTTTGCAATTCTTTGTACTTGTATTTTCCTTATTAAAAAAAAATCGTTAGTAGTTTTGTGTAGATTCTGGATTGAATATAATCAATTGCTATTCCTAGATGAAAATGTTCTGTGGCTGTTTTAATATGTCCCACTTGAAGAAATGAAAGTCCAATATACTTACAAATACCCCATTAGTCTGTGGACTGTTAAAAAAAAAGAGAAAAAATTTACAGGCCTACAAAACACACAAGACAGGGCCATGAAATTCTAATATAACAACTTTTATTTTATTAGTTTATTAAAAGCCATGTCTTCATGAACCAAAGTATTCACTTGCATAGAGAAGAATTTATTAAATCAAATCAAGGTGCTTGTTTAAATAATTTGGAATATCTGTCTACTTGGAAGCAAATAGGCAACTAGATGATTTAAAAAAAATATTTATGGTTGGTGTCCTATAGACCCAACACAAACGAATCTGCATTATTATATTAGCTGATGTATCATCGAAGTAGATAGTCAAAATATTGTCTTAACTATTTATTTTGCGCTGAAGTATAATTCAGAGAGGCCCTCATAGAAGATTGTGCTTCAGAGATCAGTGGAGCTCTATTATTCTGCTGTACTTTTTGACAGAATTCTTTTTGTTAAGTAGTGGAAGAATATTCATAGTTAACATTTATTGAACACGTACTATGTGCCAAGTAGTGTTTTAAGTCCTTTATATATATTAACTCAGGCAATCTTGAAAATTCCATGAGGCAGATAGTGTTATCTCCATTTTGAGGCCAAGGAAACTGAGACACAGTGAGGTTCAAGGATAATCTGGCCAATTCACCCACCCAGTAGGAGGCAAAAACTGGATTTGCCACCAGGCAGACCAGATCCAGAAAGCGAGCACTGACCGCACCATCTTGGCAGAAAATTCTAGGTGTGTCCTTCACTGTTATTAAGATTGTCTATTGCTTGTAGAACATTTTAAATATACCTACTTGTTCAGTTTTTCTCATGTTCAGATTTGAACATTTACAATGTTTACCACCCCTTCCAATCTATATTCTGTAATACAAGTTCTAATTTTGAGTTAAACACTATTTTTGTCAGCTGCCAAAGTAGATAGACTGAGTGTTTATTTGTGAGAAAGGCTATGGTTCATCTTTGGAAATAATTAGGGATTATGGATTCTCTATGTGATGTTGAGTCACGTGTATTTGAGCATTTCAAAAGAGCTGTAGAGTTTTCCAAGTTTCAATGGGTGTAAACGGAATGAATGCTGATCTCATAACAAGCCATAACTACAAGTAAAAATACCATATATTTCAGAGGAACACAAGTCTTTTTTCCGCCTATTGATGATGGTACCTTGAATTTCTAATCTAATTCCGTTGAAAGTAGTTCAGTTGCCCATACCTGGAACTCCAGGACAGGTCTGATGTTCTGCTGTAAAATATGTAACTTGCCTTGGGCCCACACACTCACTTTTATGTTTTGATTCATGCAAATTTTTAAGGCAGAAGGTGTTAATTTCAAGTAAGGTAATTTAAAATAGTGCCAAACTACTGTGATTCCATCTAAAATCGACCTAACAGCAAGACTATTTTGCATGTAAAAATTTGTGTCTTAACTGATAAATATAATTTAATCTGTAATCAGTAAACACAGGCCGATATCTGAGCTTTTCTAGCCATCTACTAGAGGCAGTCCAACTCTCCCTCATTACAGGAAAAGCTGACCCAGAACTAGCAGCAGTTGTTAAAAAAAAAAAAAAATTAGATTGTCCTAATCTTTTATTCCATTCTCTTATTTTTATTCCTTATAGTAATATATAAGTATACATATTATGTTAGTTAAAAATAAAAATAACTATTTTGATTATACTCTATCTTAGGTATAGTTTTCTGATCCTTAAAACATCATGGCCATCTATCTATCATCTATCATCTATCTATCTATCTATCCATCCATCATACGTATGGCATATATATAAATATATATATATATCTGATATTTATATATTTCATATATATATCTTGTATTTCTATCTAAAAAAGAGTCAAACTCAGAGATGTGGAAACATAAGAAAAAAACCAATGCTTTTTCTACTCTGTTGTTTCACAGCCCAACTTTTTGAGTCTGCTCACCAATTTCCCTCACATCGGCCCAGCCACAATGTTCTCTCGTGACCAGTGAGTGTCTTGAGAGCAGAGACCTGTACATTTCATTTCCAGAGACCTAACAGCCTTCAGGAGAATTCCTGATACATCAAGTCTACAAACTCTTATTTATATCCCTTAAGGCAAAGCATTTATACCTCATATTGTATTATACCTCAGCAACTTCACTGAGCTCCAAGGCAGTCCTTTTTAATGGAATATATTAATATTTTTGCAGCATTATATATAAATATACTACCTTACTAATCTTGCATTTTTCTAAAATGATTAACATGTGAATTGCCATTGTTTTTTTCCCCCCTCTCCGTCCTTCCCTGTCTCCCTCTCCCTCTCTTTTTCTCTTTCTTTCTTTTAGATATATATTAAGGAGTCCTTCCAAGTGCAGATTTCTGAGAAGCTTTCACATAAATGGATTTAACAAAGAGAAAGTGATCCTAGACTTCCCATGATGGTGGCCACTATTGCGATGTATCGGTTTTCATCTGAAACTATTGTCAGATATACAAATGCATGTTTTTTGGGGGGAAAAAGTGAAATATATGGGTTTACAAAAATGATGGCTATCTGCACCTCTTATGGCATTATTCCTTTCTCCTTTTTATGTTCATTTATGCATTTATCTCACTAGAATTGTTCACGGAAGAGTCTAGGTCTACTCATTAGTGTATATAACAAAATGGCTTGGAAACAGTAGGCACTCAATAAATATTTACTAAATTAAATAAATTAATAAATTACAAAACCAGTGAAATATGAGAAAGGTGGCAAAATACCAGGTACAAAAGGTAGTATTTTATTTGCTACAGAATGCTTGAGAAGTCAGTATGACGGGTGCAGTAACTGAAGTTGTAACCAAAAACTGTTACCTGCTGATAGCTACGTAAGCAAGCAGCTACTATCTGGAGAAAACTGTCCTTAAAGCCTATGCTTTGTGAGGCAAAGAGGACAGACTGACATTCTCCGTAAAATACAGTGCAAAAGTTGGTTGTGGAAATAACATTTGAAAAAATATTTTCCAAAATGTTTTTATGGCCTGGATACTTATGATTACTGGTTGCATATTGGCTTGAATATTTATGATTGAAGACCAAGGGAAAAAGTACACAAGTACTTCAAGTTACTGGCAAATCAAATGAATGTTTTGTATGAAAATAAGATAATATGTGGTTTACAACACTGCCTTCTGGGGAAGATTGTCCAAGGATAGCATATTCGCTCGCCGAAAGGCAAGCAAGGTTGGCTTTTATTTTTACTATGAAATCTGTGTCTAGAAAGTTTTGAGTGGTCCTCTCCTCCAAACAACTTGCATGATTCACAAAGCCTTTCTTCTCGAACGGCTTTGCAAAAGACACACTGGCAAAAAGCAACTGAATCATATGATAGTATTAATGTGCTCAATATTGTAATTTTGCTTTTTCCATGATGAGGAAGCAAAGGTAATGCAATTCTAATATCTTAAAATAAGTTGGCCTTCTGTTCTGGAAGTTCTAAATGTGGTTAAAAATTTGCATAAAAGATAAGGAAGTTTTCTACACTGCTTCAATCAGCAGGTCCTTGACTGCTTTGTTTTCTGTAAAATTACTCTGCATTCATACCATTTTGCAGTCATTTGCATGGTTTGTTATAGAAAAAGAAATGGAGAAGTAGGTAAAGTTTGTCTTAAGTTTTTCTCCTTCCTTTTCTCTTTGAGCACCTTCCACATGATGAAGTCCTCCTTTTGCCGCTGTTGGTAGTTACATTGCCCACCGCTCAAGAGATCAACTTAAGAAAGAAAAATGATTTTACCTGTGATCAAAACACCCTGTGGAATGAGTAGTGCCTCGCTCCTGGTTTCTTCACTTGCATTTTAATGCACTGTTGCAGCATCCCATTCCATACATCTAAACAAGCTTTTGCACTACGTACTCTGTTCCTATCACTATATTCACCCGAAGAGTTGCATCAACATTTTTAAGACGGGGCCACTTCTTACTGAATTTTGAATCTAATTGCAGGGGCAAGACATGTCATTAGGAAGAAGCTAATAGACACAAATTATTATAGATTAAATAATAATGTGATATGAAACAGGATAGTGGAAAAAGCGTAGTTCTTATTCCTAAATTCGAGTTGTTCATTGACAACATGTTAGTTTATTCATTATGAAAATTATGAAAGTTTTGTATAGTGCAGTTGTTAAGATCTCCTCTGTACCATTTGTACTATGTGTGACTTTAGGCAAGTTGCCTGATTTATCTGAGCATCATTTCTCCTCTTTGCCAAAAGAGTTGGTGTGAGTAAATAAAGTAAGAATTAAGCATGGTGCCTGTGTGATATTTTCTATCTTTAAAATATGACCTTTGGCAAATGATGAATTCTCAGTTTTTACATACATAATGTGGAAATAATAGTAACATCTCATTCATATGGTTGTGGTGAATATCAAAGAGCATAGGAAGGGGGTTGACATTTACTGAGATCATTCTGTACTAATATAGAGATGCATGACTACATAAAAAGAAAGTTAGAAAATGAGAATAAAATGGAAATATTTAAAAAATATTGGCAGTTAAAAGCCAATATTAAAGAGGGATGGGAACCAACTGTTAACTGTTACTGTCACAATTTTATAGGAACAGAAGCTGATGCTTACAGAGGGTAAGTAATTTGCTCACGTTCACTCACAAGTAGATTCAGTCTGGAAGTTGTCTATCTCTTAACCGTTTCACAATATTGAGAAACTGAGGCGTGGCAGCATTAAGGAAGGTGCAGAGACAAGCCTCAAGGCCTTGTCTCCTTGTAAACTCAATGTCCACTGTCATTTCATTTAGCACATGACCTCTCTGGAGGATCTGGGTTAGAGAACTTCGTCCTCTGGGTAGCCAGAGGGACATATGACTGGGTAGTTTCAGTGAACTGGCCAAGCTTTCTGAGGGTGTGGTGGAAACAGGGTTTGAAGCAGAGTCTGTCTGCCCCTAAAGGCTCATGCTCATTTCGTTGCACCCGCCTCAATCATTTTGTAACAAATCCCTTATAAGTAAGACAGGACGAAGACTTACTCTTCTTGGCTTCCTCTAGCTTGTCCTTGGCCCTTTTTTCTGCCTGAAGGAGCTGGTGGATCCCCTGAGACTGGCTGGTCATGGCAGCCTGCTTCGAGTAAGGTGGCTTCTGTGAAATCCGGGAAGTGGCACATCTATTTATCCTTTAAGAAATCACCACATAACTCAGATTGTTGTGTCAACAGCGAGTTCTAAACACAGGTGTTTGTTCCCAAATGGCCTGATTGGGCCAGATAGCTGGGCCCCAAGGAGACACCAAGGGTGGAATCCAGAAAAACAAGTTCAGTCAAAATGAGGAAGCTGAAAACTTGTCATTTCAGCTAACTTCAGTCTTCTATACAAAATAAGATTTTCATGGGGTATTGAGTCTACTTATAAAAAAAACAAGTAAGATACCTTTTGGCAGATTAGCTTCTTTCTTCCAAGAAATATTGACTTATTTACGATTTTTTTTCTTTTTTTAAATGTTTATTTATTTTTGAGAGAGGGAGAGAGAGGGAGGCGAGTGGGGGAGGGGCAGAGAGAGAGGGAGACACAGAATCCCAAGCAGGCTCCAGGCTCCGAGAGGTCAGCAGATCCCGATGCAGGGCTCGAACTCATGAATCGTGAGATCATGACCTGAGTCAAAGTTGGATGCTAAACAGACTGAGCCACGCAGGCGTCCCACAAAATTTTTCTTTCAAGTTGAAAGACCTTTCTTTGTTCTTGTCCATGCAGTTCTGGTTTTAGAGGTTTTTTGTTTTACTTGTTTCTACGGGTACAATTTTCTGTTTTGGGTAAATTTATTAACTTTTTGCTAAGAAAGAGATGTCCTGGCTTTGTGCACACAAAATAGACTAGGAATCTATTCTTTTCTTTTTCTAGGCCTCAGGTGATAATAATGAAAAGATTTCTTTGGGGCATTGAGTGCTTTTTAGTTAGTAATGCTATATGCTAGAGTTTCAGGGAGATCTCAGTGTGGTGACAAAATCAGGATAAAGGGAAATTATAACTGTAGGTTTTGAGGTTAAATTAAAATAAATTAAACATGCATTTTATATTACTCAGTGCTTATACTGGGTGTTGTCCTAACATAGTAAGTACAGTGAAATCTACCTTGATTTGATTCAATCCAGTAGTGATTGGAACAAGTGAGAATGTTAATCAAAATGGAAAACTATAAAATATCATTCATATGTATCTAAAATTGTTATATAAGCATGAAAAGCTAATATGTTGACTTATGGCCAAGGCTTTTTTTTTTCCTGAAATGGTCTGTAGATTGGAATTTCACATATTGTTACTTCCATTAACTACGCCTCTGTTGCTTCACTTATAAACACCAGGTCAAATTTCTTTCAAGAGGCACATGGATTTAAAAATAATTGTAAAATAATCTGAGAGCTAAATCTTTTAAGGTTTTAATGATAACTTTCCCCTGATACTCTAGAGTTATCTCGTTGTCCGTGCCTGTAGCACAATGTTATGTGTATGTCGTTTTTAGCAAATCTTTCTGAAAGGAACAGCTCTTTTTCACAAGAATGCCTTTCTTTTTGCATTCATATGTAATCAGTTTATAAAATTTCATTTTTATTGCATAATTACAGTGATTGGTGTAGCTGGAATAAACAGATATTTGAACAAATACGGGTCTGGAAAACATATTTCAACTCATAGGAGCACATGTGAAGGCAAACTGGAGTTCGTTACCTTCAGGTTGGGCTTGTCTTAGGCATCAGTTAGGATTCTTTTAGTAGCAGAGAGAATGGAGGTTTTCAATGATTTCTGTGAATAGTTATGTGGCGATTATGATAAGAAACCTGCTTTACTTTTGTATTAACAGAATTTATTAACTATTTCCTGCCTGCATTTCCCTGAACGAGGGCCAATCTTGAATTACTGAGAAAGGATAATTCAGATGGAGTGAGATTACTAGAGTGGAATTAGGTAGGAAGGATTTTGTGACAAAGGTAATCCTTCATGTGGCATAGGAAACTACAATGTCTCCTAAAAGCTTGAAGAGACAGATATGACTGTCATAATCTGAACAAGGTACTTAATGAAATTCTCACCAGCAACGTCTTCCCGCGTCCACAATGACACGTGCCTGGCCCAGTTTTATTCCTTTCCCGTGTGCTTAATTTTTTTTCATTAGAATCAGTTTGCAGAAATAATATCATATGAATCTGCATGTATCTTAAGTCATCTTAGAGGACATTATACTTTCAGACATCTGCTTAGAACCGAAAATATATATTATGTGAAATGCAAAAGATACTTAACATCACTTCCTGCCCCTACCACCAGGAAATGTACATCTGTGATTCACACTGGGACTAATTGTACTACTAACAAATTCAATCACTTGTAACTCAGCAATACCTTGATTAAATTTCAGTCTGACAAGGGTGCCTGGGTTAAATTGGTTGCTTAAGCATTGGACTCTTGATTTCAAGTCAGGTCATGATTTCATAGTCATGGGAATGAGCCCTGGGTTGGGCTCCACACTGAGCTTGGAGCCTGCTTAAGATTCTCTCCCTCCGTCTCCCTCTGCTTCTCCCCCACTTGTATGCATATGCATGCTAGCTCTCAAAAAATAAAAACAAAAAAAAGTTTTAGTCTGAACAAGTTCTCATACTCCTATCAGAATCCTGCATGTAATGTCAGATAACAGTCATGACAATTTTCAGTAACCTAGATCTTCAATGGAACAAAAGAGTCACCTGTTGGTAGTTGCTGCTAATACAATAATACTGTTAGACCCCCTTCTAAATGCCTGTTATGCTCAGTAAGCATATCAATGGCAGAAAATTTTAATCATGTTTTCTTTGTGATCAAAACACACGATTTTTAATTTCATGGTGGAAGTTTTTTCTTCTTTTATTTAATGGAAATGTCTCCGCTGGACACAAAAATATAGACAGGACATTGCATAATCTCTATTGACGAAAAGATGCAAAGTGGAATATCCGAGATGTCTACTGAGGAGATAAAGACTTAGGGCATAACTCAAAGTAGGGAGTTAGAATGGATTCTGTTTTCTCTTGACCCACAAAGGATTACCCTCCTACTGAAAAGGAGGGATGGAAAAAACCACCTATAACAGAGAAAAATGGAAAGGAAGCTACTTTTCCATTCTGGGCTCTAGGTGAAAAGAAAAAAACAAGTAAAAATGTGTGGGTTTGAAATTATATTACCAGGGTGTTCCGTAGAGATAAAGCCATCCTGAACAGAAGCTTACAATCTAAATTGCAAAAGAAATGAGAAGGTGAAGTCAAGGAGAAGTGGGCAGTATAGTGGTAGATAGAGTCAGATGCCTGGCAATGGAATTTAAACTTTATCATGCAAGCAATGGGTTATTTTTTATCATATTTATTTACTGTATTATTATTATATTATTACTACATGTTATTAACTTACTATAACTGAGTTATTCCCTTTTTTAAAGCAAAGCTAATTCCTGATATGTCTATTTATTGATAGAATTTACACTTTAACGATAATCCTATTTTGAAAAAAATTATCTGCTAATGACCCGGATTTTGAGTTGTGCTTTTAAGGTTTTGTAGCATTGAGGTATCAGTGGACAAGCATTTCTTTTCGTATTCACTAATAAAATACAACTATGTTTCAAAACTGGGCCTAATAGTTTACAATTTATAATGCATATTTCCATACATTAGCTCATTTGATTCTCACAGTAGCACTGGCCACAGGTATTGTTATCACACATCACATTGACTTTACCAATAGAGAGGCCAACGCTTCTATCAAATAAGCAAGACTAATGGTTGAGAAACTTTGGCTCAGAAAATATGAATAACAGGCCCAAGGTCAGAGTTCCTAAGTGGAAGGACCGAACTGATCTCAAGGTCAATCATCTTCCTGCTGCACACTGCTCTGTCTATTCTCAGAAAAACTTTCCTTCCATATTTCATTTTTCTTGATGAAAAATATAAACAGAAAATAAGGAATGTCTTTCTATGCTCAGAAAAACTTTCTTTCCATATTTCATTTTTCTTGATGAAAAATATAAACAGATAATAAGGAATGTCTTCTGTTGGCTTTTCCCTCTGTATAAAAAACTATTAAAATACAAATCAATTAAAATGCTAGATGCTCAAACAGTTGATAATAAAAATTTCAAAACAAGGTGAGATTTGGCTTAACCAAGGTCTTGCTTGTTAAAGATTCCCCTTCAGGAATGCTTTTTTTTTTAAATTTAATTTATTTATCTATTTTTAATTTAATTTTTTTTATTTATGAGAGAGAGAGAGAGCACGAGTGGGGGAGAGGGAGCAGAGGGAGAGAGAAAATTTTAAGCAGCCTCCATGCTCAGGGCAGAGCCTGACGTGAGGCTTAATCCCATGATGCTGGGATCATAAACTGCACCAAAATCAAGAATCTGATGCCTGAAAAATTGACCCACCCAGGCATCCCAGGAATGCTCATTTTAAGCAACTAGACTTCTTCCTATTCTGTTTATTTGGGACCACTTGCTCTGGTCTTATGGTTTATTATATTCTTTTTTTTTTCTTTTATACTTACAAATTAAACCAAATAACAGAATTTTCTTTAATTTGAGTGGTATAAATCATTTGGGGTTTCTATGTTAATGGAATATTAACATTGTTGATTTTTATGAGTGACCATATAAGAAACACAATTTACTGATACTATTACTTATTATTTATATTATACTATATTATTTTATTTTATTTTATTTTATTTTATTTTATTTTATTTTATTTTATTAGTGAATATTATTTTCAAAGATAGATTAAGTACCTAGCTAAACATTTTTATAAAAATTCCAAGGACTGGAAGGAATTAGGCTTTTCAGATGAAGTACAGAAATGGATATATCACTCATAGTAACTTTGTGAAAAGGAAGTGTAAAATCAGTATAGTACATATTTAGGTCACAGTTCTTTGATGACTTTTTCTAAATACTTTCATACTTATTTTTTATTAGTGAAAAATGAAAAAAATCTTAAAAATGACAAAATCTTAAAAACAAAATCTGTGCCCTTCAGAAAAGTTTTAAATGTTGAATTAAAGTGAAGGATTACAGTGAAATGCCTCTTATTTTTACTTGCACTTAACCTGGAAAAAATTTAATATCAAACATTTTGAATAGCGGTAATTATAAATTTAGCAAGTGTTCAGTATATATACATATTTTTTTGTTTTTTTTTATTTGACGTTTCATTTCTACTCAGTCTTCCTCTTATTATCCATTGTATCATCAACTAATCATATGATCCTTCTCTCTTTTGCCCATTTCGGTTTAGCCCCTGAATCTGATTAATAATGAAAAGTAGATTAGCTCCTGGTTTCCTGAAGACCTGGGGCTTCCAGGTATTTCAAAGCTGTCATTGCTTAACTTCAATCGTTAAGCAAAACTCTAAGACTTAGCCTGGGTGCTTCTACAGAGCACAATATTATGCCATGTTAAATGGCTTCCCCATTTCTAGTGAAGCTCATGCTACTTCTCAACATGGATTCTCTGGGAAATCTGGATAGTTCTAGTCTGAGGAAGTTCTGAGATTGTTGTGTAATTGTCTCCCTTCCCCACTAGCTCTCTCTTCTACCACATACTGGTATAGTAAAGTTTCACTGGAGTATGTGGGTGTTTATTCAAACAGATTAAAGATAAAATAACCATGTTGTTCCGATAGGTAGGCATGGGCATCTTTGGAGTTTCTTTTACTCCATCCCATTACTCTTAGTGGATGTTTTCTTTAAAAAAATTTTTTTAATGCTTGTTTACTTATTTAATTTTTTTTGAGAGAAAGAGAGAAAGACTGAGAAAGACAGAAAGAATAGGCATGGGAGGGGCAGAGAGAAAGGGAAACACAGAATCCAAAGCAGATTCCAGCCTCTGAGCTGTCAGCACAGAGCCCGATGCGGGGCTCGAACCCACAAATCCCAAGATCCTTAAATGAACCAAAGTCAGATGCTTAACTGACTGAGCTACCCAGATGCCCCTCATAGTTGAATGTCTTGAAATACTTCTTTCACATACCTTGGACACCAACATTTTTAATTTTTTTTCTACTTCTGGATGCTCCCATTCAGTCTCTTTTTCTTTATCTGGCTTCTTCTTATTTTCCTTCCCTTTCCTTCCTTCCTTCCTTCCTTCCTTCCTTCCTTCCTTCCTTGTCTTTCTTTCTTTCTTTCTTTCTTTCTTTCTTTCTTTCCCTTCCTTCCTGTCCCTTTCTCTTTCTTTCTTTCTTTCTTTCTTTCTTTCTTTCTTTCTTTTTCTTTCCTTCCTTTTCTTTCTTTCTTTCTTTCTTTCTTTCTTTCTTTCTTTCTTTTCCTTCCTTCCTTCCTTGTCTCTCCTGTCTGTCTTCTTTTATTCTTTCTTTTCTTTCTTTCCTTATTTCTTTCTTCTTTCCTTACTTCCTTGTCTTGCTTTCTTTCTTCTTTATTTCTTTCTTCTTTCTTCCTTCCTCTTCCCTCCTTCCTCTGTCTCTATCTCCTCTCCTCCCCTCCCTCTTTCCATGCCTCCTTCTTACTCTCCTCCCTCCCCCTCTCCCCTTCTTCCTTCCTTTCTTACAAATGTTGCAGTTACCCAGGATTCAGTTTTTGGATCATTTCCCTTTTTTATTTATATTCACTCCCTGGGTGATCTTATCCTGGCTCATGGGATTAAATGCCATCTATATGCTGATGACTCACAAATTAAATTCCTACTTTTCACCCTTCCTCTGAATGTCAACCTCATCTTGACTTAGGTGCTTAAAAGTATTTTGGACTTAACATGCCCTATCAGAGTTCCTGAACACCAACAAGTCTGCTTCTCCTATATTTTTCCTTATTTAAAAAAATGATAGTTCCATTCAATATTTGCTCAAAGCAGAGTCTTTCTTTCTCTTATTCCCCATATCCAATCTTTCAATATATCTGTTGACTCTCCCTTCAAAATAAATTCAGAATCTGACCTCTTTCCATCTCCCCACTAATGCTCTGGTCAAAGCCACATCATTTCCTGAGTAGATGATTTGTCACAGTCTACTAAGTGTTCTTCTATTTTTATTCTTGACTCCACTTAAATGTGTTTTCAATACAGCAGTGAGAATAATCCTATTAAAACAGTGAGGACAATCTCATTCCTCTGTTCAAGGCCTTATAATGACTGTCCAGTGCATTTAGGGTTAAAATCAAATTCTTATCAAGGCATCTAAAGGTTTCCACCATTCATTCCACTCAAGTTCCTCTGACCTCCCTGCTCCTGCGTGCCACATGCTGCTGCCTCAAAACCCATATACTTGTTTTTCTGTCTGCATTGCTACTCTTAGGTATCCACGTGGCTTGCTTCTTCGCCTTCATGTTCTGATTCAGAGACGACTTCTTTGAACACCCGATCTAAATTTACAGACTCATCCTCTCTCTCCTACCCAGATACTCACTACCTTATTTATTTTACTCCATAACCATACTCTACCTCTTTCCATTAGAATACTATATTCCACTAAGGCATAGATTTTGCCTATTTAATTCATTCCCTTATGAGCGGCATCTGGAACAGTCCCCGGTAAATGTTCAGATATTGTCGCATGAGCAGATGAATATGAGGCTACCAGGGAGAGTATGATCCCTGAAACTAATCTATCTGATAATAAATGTGAATGTGTGTTTAAGAGGTCTGTGGAGATCTGTTTCTTACAGTACATTCACCACCATGTTACCTCTTTTCTCTCCTTCCTGTACATATTAATCAAATGTATACTTAAAGCTTAATGAAGCAGAAAAGAGGGAAGAAAAGAAAGAAGGAATTGAGGAAAAGAAGAAGAGAAAGAGCAATCAATTATTTTTAATCGACTAGTTGGTTTCTACTACCAGGAGAAAAAGCATGTTTAAAAATTTTTCTGTATAACTTATTCTTTGCAAAGAAGTTCAATTAGGTTTAAACAATACTACAATAGATTCCAAAATTATTGGGCAAGTCATTAAGTGAGTATATCTTAATTTCCATGCCCTCACATTCTAGCTGGTATTATGCATTGTCACTAATAAACCACATGAAACTAGTTAAGAGCATGGGTTCAGGAGTCAGCCATTTCTCTATCTGAGCCTGTTTCTTCATCTGTAAAATGAGAGATAAACTCATATGACTCTTAAAAGGTCAAGTTAGGACCAGGATTTGACATTTAGTGTGACTCTTAATATTCTTCCTCCTTAACATTTTATCTTACTCTTAAGAGACTTAAGAATTTAAAAAATACTCATGGATTTGCATGGAAAAGCCTGAGTATTCTACAGGTAAGTCGGATTGTTTGGAGGTGGCTGGAGGAGGGCAGTATATCCAAACATTTTGTAAGCTTCCACCATCAACAGCCACTGTAGTTGTTTTCTCTACCTTTCACCACCCTCACCAAAATGAAGAAAGCTGCAGGTAAAAGCTTGAGATGGAGTCGGAAAATGAGTAGCCTCCACACTAGTACTTTGAGGTAAAGTGGGATTGAGACACCTCATGTTGAACCATTGTTAAAGTATTGACGAGGCTGTCCTTGGTGGCCCCAAGTCCTTGGCTGGGGTAAAAATTGCTCCTGGAAGACTTAGGACATCATAAGATTGGAGAGAAGAGGGTGTTTCCCAGCTTGTCTTATAGAGAACCAACACTGATTTGCACACCATCTGCCCATAACCTCCCTCACTAGAAGCTTCTGTCAGAGAAATGTGGAGGCGGGAGGGTGTTCCTCTTTCCTTTCACCTTCCCCGAGGCTGCACTTTTGTGACCTTTTCTTTTAATTTTCTAGGACTGTCCCAAATGTTCCTTTAGCCTTGTTTCCCCTTTGTAGGTACATGAGAGGAAAAGAAGAAACCCCCACGGACCCACTCACGAGGGACCCTGGAGAATGTCAGAAACCTCAATAAAAGGGAGGTATCAAAGAGAAAGGGCCAAGTACCAAACCTAGAGAAATAGCTGCCTAGTGCACTTTTTTCACCCTGACAGGTTCTGTCCCCATGCACTCTCTCTGTATTCTGGGACACTCTCAGCTCTGAGACTCTGGCTCCAAAGATGTCATCTCCCCTTGGCCAAAGAAGCACCTGACTGCGGTAGACATAAGAGGGTATTACCACGGGAGAGTTCAAAGATATTAGGGAGCCGACAAGAACCAGCTGAAACCCAAGAAGAGCTCAGAGAAAGAGGGGTGGTTGGAAGAACCACGTGGAGCACCCGCGCAGAAGGAAACGGATCATGGTGGGAAAAGGAGAAAGAAGGCGGCCTCATGTTGCAGAGTGGAACTGAGGCATGTGATGAAATGTGAGCGGCTGAGCTCATCTGCATGAAACGGGTTCCCATTCTCTTCAAATGCACGCAACATTCAATTCTCAGTGTGTGGCCACCATGTACCTTTCAAGTCAAAGTAGACATAAAATACTTGCATTACTATTTAGAACTGATGTATATTTATGTACGTTGGATATACATACCCAAAATGAAGCTGAGACTGGCCAACAGCATGCGTGAAAAAATGTCCAGACTCTAGAACTTCCTTGTGCAAGATGCCAGCTACTTGTCACACCTGCCTATCGAGATCTTAAAGTGTGACTCTACCCCCAAATGAGATATGCTACAAATGTAGCTACATACTGGATTTTGAAAATTTGATATGCATCAAAGAATGTAAGTATCTCATTTTTTTATCAATTGCGTGTCGAAATAGTATCTTGAATGGGCCAAATGAAATAAAATGCATAAGAACTAATTTCATCCATTCTTTTTTATTTCTTTGAATGTGACTGCTAGAGAGTTTAAAACTACATAGGTGGCTCATAATTTATTTGTATTGGGAAGTGCTGCTCTTGAGCCTAATTCTGCCATTTATTTGCTGTGTATCCTTGGGGAAGTTAGTTAACTTCTCTGTACCTCCAATTCTTCAACAGTAAAGTGATTGAGTTATGAAGATGAAATGAATAGATATCTGAAAAGTATTTGGAAGAATATCTGGGATATAGATAATTTAGGCATCTATCTATCTTTCTATCTACCTATCTATCTATCTATCTATCATCTATCATCACATATTGGCTGTTAACTTTGTCACCTAAAATAAATGTGTATTTGTATGTGCAGCACAGGATGTGACAGAAGCATTAAATAATACAAAGTGCTTTTATCATAGTTTTATTTCTGGTTTTCTCTCCCTCTCTCATTCTCTCTCTCTTTTTCTTCTTTAATTTTCCTTTTTGTCTTTGTCTCCATCTTCTTTTTTGTTAGAGTTTCAGTGAACTACAATTACAAATTAGACATGAATCCTAAGGAAAGAGTTGAATGGGGATGCGTTTCTGTATTTCCTGCTAACTATTATAGCTATGAAAAACATCTCAAGTGTTTTACTGACAGTTGGAATAATCATAATTTAATCATTTTTCAAAATAGTTTCCCAGTCTTTTAAAACTGTGAGCTCCCATAACGCATTCTTGCTTTGTGACTATCATGATGGGAAACACACAATGGAAGGTCCATCAAGTAGGGCGGATATTTTAGTATAAACAAACAAATGTTTTTGGTTGTTTACTGTAAATAAGAAGAAATTACGCTGGAATTAGTGACTTGTTTAATTAGAATCTTCATATTATTTGTGTGATTGCTTTAGCTAGTTTCGTCTCTTAAACTACTTTTAATTTGCTTAGAAGTGAACCTAAAACCCACAACATGTGAACACTTCTAAAGACAGGGAAAATCCAAAAGCTGTGGTGGGATTGGAGAAGTGTGATTAAAAAGGAAAAGAGGAAATAGGAAAATTGTGCTTGGTGTAGTTTAAGGGACTCGATAGGATATCAAGAATATGATATGTTATTCAAGAATTGTTTTCACAAATAGAAATCTATCCACATAACCCTGGGATATATAAACAAGAGTAGAATAGTAGGAGAGTTCCTCTTTTATGTGATATGTATTATTGCTCCAGTGCTTTTTAGGGGAATGATTTTAAGTTTTGGCTCCATAATTTAAAATGAATGTGATGGATATAGAGAGAACAGCAAACATGATCAAAAGATTAGAAAACGAAGTATCCGAGAACCGAGTATTTTACCACAGAGTTTTTAACCCTTAAAAAAATAACACAGAGTTTTCAAACTGGAAGAAGGATAAGTGACAATTTACCAAAATTAGAAATGACCGATGAGACTGGGGCATTAAGGGTAACACACAGATACAGGCGTTATCATGTGATAATCTCAATCAAATCTCTGCCTGAGAATCTACCAGAGTACTTTCCCCCTTGTGCTGCTTTAATTGATGTCATTTTGGGGGGACATTTTTAAGGAAGGGGGATATAGATCTCCTTCTTCTGCATGCTTGCAATACCTTATGCACCTCTTAAAAATGGTGCTCAGCTCTCTGCATCAAGATTTTCAACTTATGTGCGGGTATCTTCAGATCTCCAAGGACAGAGGACTCAAGGCTTCGTTGTCTATACCACCTCAGAACCTGGCAATGTCTTTGCCATATAGCAGTAGGTACTTAACACATACTTGTTGCCTCAATGCATGAATAAACATAGGAAAATTTGACTTTCTTGAAAGGATACTTTAGAATAATTTAAGGTAATTAGTTTGTTGACATAAGGGCCAGTATCAAATGGTTCATCAATTATTCTTGATTGTAAGACTGAAGGTGAGATGGGATGGTGGTGCATTGCTATAGGAGTTTTAGAATCAGGCAGCTGTGTCTAGCTTGGGAAAGTTGCCTAACCTTTCTGAAGCTCACCTTCTTGTTTGTAAAATAGGAACAGTAATACTTAATGCCCTGCAGGGCATTAAGGTTGTAAATTTAATGCAATGATGTACAAAAAGTAAAGCTAGGGGTCTATCACAATGCAAGCACTACATTCATTCATTCATTTGACAACTATCTATGACTACACGATAAGCACTATTCTAGATGTTAAGAATGTAACAGTGAACAGGATCGTTGTGAATATAAAACTGTATAGTTTTAAGTAAGATTACTAGCCTATAAATGATGCTCTGTCTCCCATTTCTGGAAGCCAATTCCCAGGGCTGCTGCTATGGACCAGTAAACACCTATCTAATGTAGAGTATTGGAAATGCAGATGATCCTGTCTACCAATCTACAAGCTGAAGCATTCATAAAAACAGTGTAGTCTCAAGACTGACTTAGGGATTTGGGTCCATGCTTTAGAACTCTCCCCGTTGGCCCCGAGCTTCCAGTGTTCAAAAGCTCAGCTGACTCGAAAGAGTTTCCAGACTGTTCTGCCTGAAATTACTAGCATTAGGATTGGCCGAAAAAATATACCTTAGCCCTTTCTGCAATCTATTGCTTTTTAGAATTTAGCTTTATTAAGGAAAGCTAAATGTTTAATCAGAAGAAAGCAGATTCCCTGATTGCAGTTCATGCATCAGTGGTTTTGCGTTCACACACCTAGGTCCTTTGCAACTTCTGGGCCTGTTGCCAGAATGGACTTTAATTTCTTTTTACCTTCATTGTGTTTCTCTTCCCTCTACTGTGATCTCAATAGGAACAGGGAGACAAACCGAAGCCCATGATACCCTTCATCACTCAATCTGGAAAATTCAGTGTGCCCAAATCCAAAAACTAAGCTCTGAAAGAAACCGAGGAGTCCTCGAAACCAGCGAGTCAGAGCAGCAGATCCAAAGGCAAGATTATTGTATTCTTAGTTTCTTTTTATATCCCTCTTTGATTTCTTATTCATATGAGTCTATCTGGTGGGCTATTTCTGAGATTATTTTCTCTGACAGAGGTTTTACTTTCTTAATTTAGGAAAAGAAGAGCTGGAGAAAAAAAATAACATGGAGGAGCGAGAGAGAGTTTACATTAAAAAATATATGATCACAGCACCTGGATGGCTCAATCAGTTAAGCCTCGGACTTCGGCTCATGACCTTCACAAGGTCATGATCTTGTGGTTTATGAGTTCCAGCCCCGCGTTGGGCTGTGGGCTGACAGCTTGGAGCCTGGAGTCTGCTTCAGATTCTGTGTCTCCCTCTCTCTCTCTGCTCCTCTCCCGCTCATGCTCTGTCTCTCTCTTTCACAAAAAAATAAACATTAAACTTAAAAAAAATTAAAAAAATATATGATCAAAAACAGATCCTAATGCCTTAGCTCAATTAGAAAATTTTGTTTGATAACTTTGAAAGACTATTGAAGTCTAAATTTAATAGAAAAATTAATTTTATTGGAGAGATTTGTGTCTACAATTTAGTGGTTTCATTGGATGTGTAATACAGAACTACAGCATGCCACAAGGTGAGCATTAACAGATTTTTCTTTTGGTCTCTCCTCCAAGAATTCAACTAATTCTTGTTTCATTTTCTTCCTTCCTTCCTTCCTTCCTTCCTTCCTTCCTTCCTTCCTTCCTTCCTTCTTTCCTTTCTTCCTCCCTCCTCTTTCTTTCTTTCTTTCTTTCTTTCTTTCTTTCTTTCCTTCTTTCTTTTTCTTTCCCTCCTCCTCCTCCTCCTCCTCCTCCTCCTCCTGATTCAGATTCAGATTCAGATCAGACCCAGGTTGGGAGAATGATCCTAGGAGTCTCAGCTGGTCTGGGCTTGCAAATGACCCGGGGAGGTTCTTCCTCCCTCCTTCCTCTTTTCTTTCTTTCTTTCTTTCTTTCTTTCTTTCTTTCTTTCTTTCTTTCAAGTTTATTTATCTATTTTGAGAGAGAGAGAGAGAATGAGCAGGGAAGGGGTAGAGAAAGATGGAGAGAGAGAGAGATTCCGAAGCAGGCTCCCCACTGTCAGCACAGAGCCCATTGCAGGGCTCCAACTCACAAACTGTAAGATCAAGACCTGAACCAAAACCAAGAGTGGGACACTCAACCGACTGAGCCACCCAGGACCCCTGAGGAGGTTCTCTCTTATTCAAGAAAATCAGGTTGATTTTAAAACCAAATGAGTGTTTGAACTCAATCTTTCCTCAAGTTGGCTTTAGATTATTACTAAGAAATTTTGGTGTAATTGCAATGTTAGACCATCCTTTGACAATTCTCATCTGAATTTTTAGGCAGGATAATGTTTCTCTCTCAGAAGTCTTTGGTCTTAAAAAATGTCTTTGTGCTTGGGGTTAACATTAGGTTAAAGATATGCTAACATTACAGCTGACATCTGACAGATGGAAAGATACTCTCAAATGGAAGGCACAGAGGGAAGGAAGTCAACTACTGCATATTATTGCCAGTCACTCTACTAGAAACGTTGTGTACGTTAGCTCCCAAACTTCAAAACGACTGTCTTAGGTAATTACAACCCCATTTTTAGTTAAGAAAATTAGTGTTCAAATAAGTTAAGTAATTGTGTAAAGGTCATATAGTTAAAAAAATAGCACTAGAGGAATTTAAACACAGGTCTGTCTGAGTCAAGGTCAGGATCATTCCTGTTTATGCCGATGACTGTTCAGCTAAGAGGAATCCATGTGCACACTATCTTAGTTTCCCTTAAGATCTAAAGTCCTTTTAAAAAATCATGTGTATTGCATTTTCCAGAATAAGTAATGCAAGTTACCACAGAATTGAATCTGAAGAGTTTAGAGAGCAAACCCAAAGGTGTGTTAGAAAATCCTGTGTGCAGCAAAACTAGGAGATGCCATCCAGTTGAGTATAAGATACATCCTGCCCAAACGGAAACAGAAATTGGGATCTACAGATTAAACAAAACAATTTGCTTTTCCAAGGACCAACGTGGGACTAAAGATAAAGACTTAGCCCTTGAATGAGTGGAATATACTAGCCAAAAAGCAATAGAGAGTCAAGAACTAGGATTAGAGGAGGGGAAGGATATAAAAAAAAAAGTTAACAAAGACTGAGTAATCTATACCTAATTTGTACCTCTTCTTATTTATTTGAACTGAATGTAAAATAAAAATTGTAAATAGCTACTCTCATGTGCTATATTGTGGTGGACATGGAACTGGAATTGTAAGTAACAGGGATGGTTAGATGTTGAGGGTCATCTGTTGTCTTTATGCCACACCACATCTTCAGGACTGGACTGGGAATACATTTATGTCTAGGAATGTATTTGTGTGTGTGTGTGTGTGTGTGTGTGTGTGTGTGTGTGTGTTTAAGTTTATGTATTTATTTTGAGAGAGAAAAAGAGAGAGAGAGTTGGGGGAGGGGCAGGAAGAGAGGGAGAGAGAGAATCCCAAGTAGGCTCCAAATTGTCAGTGCAGAGCCCAATGTGGGGCTTGATCCCACAAACCCTTAGATCAGGACCTGAGTGGAAATCAAGAGTAGGACGCTCAACTGACTTAGGCATCCAGGTGCCGCAGTGATGTGTTTTATTGGAAGTGAAGATGAAAGTGGACAGGCGGAGGTGGAAGAGGGAAACTGGAATAATTCAATAGGGAATTTTCTTGACTTAAATTAGTCTTCCCAATACACTAATCTGTGCCAAAGCCTACCGTGTGATGCCAAAGGAAATAGTCAAAACTATCCACGGCCGTGCAGAAATGTTCAGAGATGCATTGGGTGTGGTTTCCTATGTAAATGGTATTTAGGGCTTCCTGTCTTCTTCAGAAGAAGGAAGTGCAGAAGTACGTGTGTGTGTGGCGTGTGAGTTTCTCACTGTGTGTGTGTGTGTGTGAGTTTTGATGTGTGTTTCTGGGTGAGGAAGGGGAGGATGTAGGCAGAGCAGAGATGTGAAGGAAGCACAGTAAATGTGGCATGCCTATCCATCTCAGAATCAGTTTGCGATGCTTCTATGGTACCCAATGTCACTCTCCATTTCTTCAGGCCTGGGAATGATTGTCTTTAATTACCTGTTTGGTTTTACTCCCATATTTCTGGGCTACCACATCTGTTTTTAATTTTCTCTCAACTGCAAAAGCAATATATATTCAAGGAAGAAAATTTGGCAAATATAAAAGACAAAGAAAAGAAAATAAAATTGGCTCATAATTCTATCATCCTGCAATAACCATCATGAACATTCTGTTGTTTTCCAAGTATTTAGTTTTACAAAACTGGGATGATACTTTACATGTTGCTTGGTAACCTGATTTTCCCCCTTGAGTTTTATGTGTTTTTTATCCTTTTGTTCAGTGTGTTCTAATGTATCACTCGGCCAATTCTCCATCCTCATGCAGACCCATCCATGCATTGACCTTACCATGTTTTCTATCTAAGTAATTTCAACCATGTCGCCTTTGAATTTCCTGATCCCTCCATAAAATCACTTCTTTGCTTATACATTCAACTCTCTTTCTTTTTAATCACCTGGTAAAGGCTTAAATCTCAAAAAATTGAACTACCTTTCAATTCCACATGAAATACAGCTGGAGAAAAACATACATCTGAGTTGATTCCTCAAAGCACTTTCAAAGAAGGACACCTCAAACATACTGTCCTTCTAATGAATGAAATGTGCTCCTAATTCTGGGCCTTTGAGTGTCCCCTCTGCCCAGAAATCCATTTCCTCAGCTATCTTCGGTGGCTTACTCCTTTACCGTCAGGTTTTCCCTCAAATGTCACTAAATGCAGAGAAAACATCAATCATTGACTTCTATGCACTGTGCTGAAGTGATTATTTGTCTCTTTTCTCTTAGGCTCCTAAGAACAATACCTAGTAGAGTTTTGTCACATAGGAAATCTTCAGTAAATGCCTGCTAAATAAAAGAACAAATAAACAAACAAAAATTACTTTTCTAATTCATAAAGAGCTTTAACTGCATTATCACATTTGATTCTTTTTTTTTTTAAGATTTTATTTTTAAGTAATCTACACCTAATGTGGGGCTCAAACTTAAAACCCCAAGATCGAGTCACATGCCCTACTGACTGAGCCAGTCAGGTACCGCCATATTTGATTCTTCTAAAAAATTGTTGTGATATGAATTTAGTAATAGTATTTTGGTCATTTCATATGTACTTTGAGCAGGATTTGACCAGGTTTTCACCACCAGCAGGGAGGAAAACAGAAGCTCAGTGTTACTGTTGTTTTACCATCCTTCTCATGTTTCCTCACCAAAGTGGTCCTAAAAGCAGAATGCAGAGAAATTCTAAAAGAAATCACCCCTGGATGATATGAGATGCGGTAACTGAACATGTCTCACTGAAATATTACTTTTTTTGAAATATTACATAATTCTCTTATCTTAACATTTGTGCAAATTTAGTGTATTACCCCATTGTATGTTTGTTTCAGTATTGTTTTCTTAAAATAACGTACCAATTTACTTTACATGGTTTGACTCTTTCTCTCCTTCCCCCTCAAGTAAAACTGCTACTTCAGAAAGTACCCATATTCATCCTATGACTTTCCAGACCTTCTTGCATCCCATCAATGTCAGCAAAAGTAGGTATAAACCAACTGGAGAAACGACATGCTGTACCACACAGCCTTTCCCAGTTGTGGGTTGAAGGCAGAACCTGACAATGTTGTTATTTGTGTATATCAGTAAATGAGATGAGAAATGGCAACTTAATTAGGCAAAATATATTGTTGGGCAATATCCTAGCTCTAAGAGTTATCAGAATCTATAACATTGAACATGCATTTTGGACACTTTACAACTTAGACTGAAAGAAACTCTTCTTGATTCTCCCAGATATGTAACCACATTCCACCCTCTCTTCATCTGAGCAACTAATGTACCTTTAGTGGATAGCTATGACATTTATTGTGCATATTTGGAGGATATAATGTTCCCTAGGGAGTAAAAAATAATAAGTGCTTATATGCCCAGAATGAGAAAAAGTAACTAGAGAAGACAAAGTACCTTGTTACTTGACTCCTAGATACACCTGGTCAAACTTTCAGAGGCCTGAGTCATAACAAAATGATAAAAAATGCAATACGAGAAATATCAATGCAGATTTTGATTGAATTACCAAGGGATTTCCATTTTACACAGCAGAAAAAGGCAGGAAATCTTCTATTATTTATGGCAGATTACTTATGGGGGCTAGAATTCTCAAAAATCTGGCTTTCTGCTATAGACAATTATCTCCAAATGCAATAATCATACATAAATGCTCAACTTCTATTGCTACTCATAATGACCTTTCCGATAATTTTCTTCTATCATTAAACAAATTTAAATAACCTTTGGTTTATTTGGTGAAGACTCATTGTAAAATAGCAGAAATACAGTATTCTTGTGAGGACACAAAACAAAAATATATGGCAAGAAAGTGAGCTCTATAGGCAGAGTTCAGAAACTACAAACTTAAATTCCGTTTGATATTTGTCTTATTTTTAATTATCTTTTTTTTTCCCTTGGATATCTAAAAACTGGATCCCTCTCTGCTAGAGACATTGAGCACGTGAAAGTTGCAAGAGCATACGGAATTCCAAAATTATAGAATATGATAAAAATCAAAATTCGTAAACCAAATGTTTAAAATTTAATACACTGCTACTTGGGTCTCTGCCCCTTTAGGCTTAGAATGGACACATGGGAAGATTCAAGATTTCAAGCAAGAATTGCATGTTAGAATTGTCCTCTCCAGATTAAAACCATATTCCAAGAGTTCTGACTTAAGGGATCTAAATTTATAGCTTTCTTTTAAAATACTGATTGGATAGCAAAATATACAAATAAACAGACTCCAGGGAGGCAAACAGCATTTACTCCCTTCCTCTATAATATCAGCTTCCTTTACACCACCCTGCTACAGTGGCTGCGAGCCAATTCCTGTGGCAAGACATTTAAAAACAACTGTGTGGCTCTGTATTGATTAGCAACACAAAATTTGGCTCCATAAAGTCTGGAGAATGAATCGGGAGCTAATGCTGTTACCTGCTTGACTTCAATGTATCTTTGTGTGCTTAGCACAGGGAAAACAATTTAATAACAGGTAGTTTACAGTTTTGAGTATAGTGGACTGGTGAGGTTCAGCTCTAGATGTACTGGCAAAACTCAGCCAACAGATTGGTAGTTTTATTTATTTATTTTTTATAAAGTTAGCTTTTAATGGCCCATTTGTGATTGAATCCAGAATTTCAAAGTCTATACTACGAACCCTTGTTGTAGCTAAGAACCCTAGATTTTGCCAAGAATTTCTGGCTATGTCTGTAACATGCCAAGTGGTCGGATGCAAAATGCAGTATGACTGGCTATTTTGTGTGTCTAACAATTCTGATGTTACTTTTTAAAGATACTCAACCACTTTAACAGAAATAGAAAGTGAACATAATTACATCCATGTAAAAATGTGCACTGTGGAGTATGCTTGTATGAGTGATTTTTTTTTAATACAGGTTCTGTAAAGGGAAACCATTTGTTTGTGCTAACCTGTAAGATCTACAACAGAGAGTAATATGTTCATCTCACTTGACGTCCTAGTATTAAATTTAGTTGGAATGAGCAGTTTTATTAATGATTATTGTAATATGTGTCGCGATAAATGAAAACATCAATTCATAAATTGTCATTATTAGACTTTTTCTACTGCCTTGGGTTATTATTGTTTGTGTTCAACTACTTCTATTAAATTTAGGGTGTGGTTGACTGTCTTTTTTTAGGGTGATGATAGAAATAGTTGGTTTTATTTTGGGGGCGGGTTGAAAGGAATTAGGATCATCTTAAGCAATTTTATTTCTTTGTTTTGATAATTTCTTCTCCTAGTAAAAAGAGACAACTATTTCCAACTCAGGGAAAAGTAAATAATCTAATTTGTACCAGGATTTAAGAGTACTTATTACACCATAATAAAATAGTGAAAAAGAAACAAAACATAAAACATAGGGACATTCAAAAACCTGCTCCCTCAGTCTCTCATGTGTTTCATTTCCCAGGCCCCAGCCTTTTTCTCCCTCTGTGCTTCTGTAAATCACTTGAGTAGTCTGGCTTTCTGCCATGTTTTCCTTCTTTCCTGTACACCATCAACATCTACATGTTAATACTAGCCTCTGGGACTACTTACATTTTTCTGTCTTTTTAAAAAAAATTTTAATGTTTATTTATTTTTGAGAGAGACAGAGCGTGAGCAGGGGAGGGGCAGAGAGAGGGTAACACAGAATCGGAAGCAGGCTCCAGGCTCTGAGCTGTCAGCACAGAGCCCAACACGGGCGGGGCTCGAACCAGGAGCCATGAGATTATGACCTGAGCTGAAGTTGGACACTTAACTGACTTAGCCACCCAGGAGGCCCCATTTTTCTGTCTTTAAGTGCCTTTTTATATGAAGAAGAAGAAGAAGAAGAAGAAGAAGAAGAAGAAAGAAGGGAGGAAGGAAGGAAGGAAGGAAGGAAGGAAGGAAGGAAGGTGAAGAAAGAAAGAAAGAAAGAAAGAAAGAAAGAAAGAGGAAGGAAGGAAGGAGGGAAGGAAGGAAGGAAGGGAGGGAGGAAGGGAAGGAGGAAGGAAAAAAGGCTGAGAGATCTAATTACCTTCTGCCCTTTTTATCCTCCTCTCCTTGCCTCCTCTAGAGCTCTGGGGAGAAAACAGGTTCAGATGCAGAAGATTTGCATGGATTTTTAACACTGATGTGATTCAGATTTTTCTGCTTTCATTTGGGAAAATGATATAACATCCTTGTCTCATTTGAGATCCAAGGAGAAAAGTTTTTAATATCTCTCCATGAAATGGAATAGTTACTGTGTGTTTTTTTATTTTTTAAATATATTTTAATTAATTTTTTTGAGACAGAGGGGGAGGGCACAACTGAGTGAGGGGCAGAGTGTGGGACAGTGAGAGAAGTGGGGCTCACCCAAAGCATGCTCAAACTCACAAACCGCGAGATCATGACCTGAGCAGAAGTCAGATGCTTAACCGCCTGAGCCACCCAGGCCCCCCTGTGTGTGTGTGTGTGTGTGTGTGTGTGTGTGTGTGTTTAATTTCAGATTAGTGAAATTCCTTGTATTTCCAGTTTAGTAAATGTAGTTCTGAATAAATGTTGAATTTTATCAAATACCTTTTCTGTATCTATTGAAAATACCATATCTTGTTTCCTTTTATTACATTAATGTGATAAATTACTTTGGTCTTTGAATATAAATGCCTATCTGTAGTGATGACTTCATTTTTATTCCTGGTATTACATATCTTTACCTTTGAAAAAATTGTCGGTGGGTGTGGATTTATCAATATATATTTTTTAAGTTTATTTATTTATTTTGAGAGAGAGAGAACCCGTGAGCAGGGGAGGGGCAGAGAGAAGGAGAGAGAGGAACCCAAGCAGGTACTTGAACTCAGAAACCGTGAGATCATGATCTGAGCCAAAACCAAGAGTGGAGTCAGACACTTAACCACCGACAGAATCACCCAGACAGACCACCTTTATAAGTCTTTTCAAAGAGACAACACTTGGATTTGTTAATTTGCTCTAAAAAACATCTTCCCTTTCATTTCTTTCTGTTTTTATGTTTCCTTTTTTCCACTTGCTCTAGTTTTAGTTTTCTCTTTTTTTCAAGTGTCTTAAAATGAATACGTAGATCAATGAAAATTATTCACTAATTTTCAGCCTTTCTTCTTTTCTAATATATTCATCAATGCTATAAATTTTCCTCTAAGCATGGCTTTAGCTACTTCCCAATGTTTTTGTATGCCATATTTTATTTTTTTCAAAAAATTTTTTTTAATGTTTATTTATTTTTGAGACAGAGAGAGACAGAGCATGAACGGGGGAGGGGCAGAGAGAGAGGGAGACACAGAATCGGAAACAGGCTCCAGGCTCCGAGCCATCAGCCCAGAGCCCGACGCGGGGCTCGAACTCCCGGACCGCGAGATCGTGACCTGGCTGAAGTCGGACGCTTAACCAACTGCGCCACCCAGGCACCCCTTTTGTTTATTTATTTTTGACAGAGGGGAGAGAGAGAGAGAGACAGAGCATGAGCGGGGGAGGGGCAGAGAGAGAGGGAGACACAGAATCCGAAGCAGGCTCCAGCCTCTGAGCTGTCAGCCCAGAGCCCGACGCGGGGCTCGAACTCACGGACCTCGAGATCGTGACCTGAGCTGAAGTCAGACGCTTAACTGACTGAGCCACCCAGGTGCCCCTTGTATGCCATATTTTAATTCTTATAGATATCCTTTACATTTTATTTAATGATTTGATTAATGTGTCATTTAGAAATACATCATTTAATTTCTAAACAGTTAGGTATTTTCTAGTGATCTTTTTGCTATTGGCTTCTAGTCTGGCAATGCAATCAAAGAATATATCTGTCTGATTTAAATCCTTTGCAGTTTGTTCAGCTTCTCTTGGTCCTTATGGGAGGTTTGCTTTACAGCTCTCTCTGTGTTATTATAGAAGTGAGGTCATCATTGTATTTTATCTACATTTTCTTGATTACTAGTGCAATTTTTTTTGTCTTTTTTTTCAGAAATTTTAAATTTTGACAGTCTGATTTAACTTATTCGTAATTTGTATCTTTTATTTCATGTTTCAGAAAATTATTCCCTATCTTGACATCCAAAAGATATTCTAACACATTTTATTTTTTAAAGTTTCTATGATAGTGAAAGAACATACTAGCCATATAAGATACCAAGACAACATACCTAAATCAGGCTTGGTCTAAACAAATTGATAAATACTGTCACCTCTATCCAGGACCAACTCTCTCCACCTTTTCAAAAAAATTTTATTTATTTTCATTGTTGAGAGAGAGACAGAGAAAGCAAGAGTAAGTGAGGGGCAGAGAGAGAAGGAGAGAGAAAGAATCCCAAGCAGGCTCCACACAGCACAGAGCTGGACGTGGGGCTCAAACTCACAAACCATGAGATCATGACCTGAACCGAAATCAAGAGTCTGTCACCTAACCGACTGAACCATCCAGGTGCACCCCCACACCTTAAAAAAATCTACCCTAAAATATCTGTCCAACTCTAATTAAAATCTCCTAATAACAATAGCTAACATTTATTACTGATTATGTGTTAGGAACTACACTAAATGCTTTACAGACATGTTGTATTTAGTTCTCACACCAAACCTATGGATAGGTATTATTACCATTTCTAATTACGACAAGGACAGTGTCATGTTAAAAGCAAGGGATCTGGTAAGCAACAGAATTCTGCTGAATTCAAGCAGCCTATGCAGGATCTGACTCTTAGTCACTATGGAATGTGAAGGTCATTACTAGTACACAAGGAATTGTAATAATTACTTTCTTGGCCTTTGGGATTTCTCTTGGTTCTGCTTCTCTTCTTCTTTCATCTAGTGTTCCTTGTTTCTAGTCTTTTGCTTTTGATTTGAATTCTGACTTTTTACTTAGGCTTTTTTAATTGACAGCTCTGTTTTAATGATCTGCCTAGCTTTGATTTAGTACTAACTTTTTATTGCTACCTACTACATTTGGCTCTAACTTCAAACTCTTGGGTTTTCACTGGATCCATTGCTCAGGGCTGAGTCTAACGCTGGCCTAACAGAGGATATTAAATAAGAAATATGCTATACTCCTCCTATAACTCTAATAACTTGTGACATACCCGATACCTCCTCCAAAAACCATTCTTCATTCATTTATCCATGTATTTAATCTTTCTTTCTTCCTTCCTTCCATCATCCCTCCTTCCCTCCCTCCCTCCCTCTCTTCTTTCTTTCTACCCTTGGATTTGTCAGACAATGTTAAGCTGGTCTATTGTAAGCATTGGGTATATGGGGATGAATAAAGTGTGTGCCTTACCATGTAGAATTCATATTCCAACCGAGAAGACAGGATTTAACAGATATTGATGATAATCAGTGAAATAGCATTGCATTAAATATTCTGAATTCATCACGGATGTTTTCACAAAAGAGGCAGCAAATGAACTGAGCCTTCAATGATAAGTTTTTCAGATGGATGGGGAAGAGGTGCTGGGAACCAGTGCTTCAATTAAGATGCTGGATTTCCAAATATTCCTTTAAAAATGAGTAAGAATTAGCCTGAGGGAAAGAACTTAGATGATCCTGGCAAAGGGGTTTATGATCTCAGAAAAAGCACAAAAATAGGATTTTTACTATGTTAAAATTGTTCATTTGGGCCCTTACTTTCTTTATTCTTTCCCTCCTATTCTTTTTTGTATTTCTCAGGGTGGTTTTGGTAACCACAAAGCTGGTGACACTTTATCACTACACTCATATTTCAAATATAGCATATTATAAAGGTCCATAGTCAAGTGAAACCCTAAGAAGCCACAATGTTCCCCCACAAGATCTGAGCACTCAGGTCCATGGCCCGTTTTACTTGCATAATTTGCTGTGAGTGTAATGTAACCTAGTGAGCAATTTGAAATGTTTTTTTCTCTTTTCACTTTCTAGGGAGTTTTCTTGATAAGTCACCAAAACATTGTTTTAGAAAACTCAATTACTTTAACCAGGCTGAAAAAAATCAGTATGTGTATTGTTTTTAAATATATATATATATGTGTGTATATATATACACACATATATATATATACATATATCATTTCTACTGCATATTTTTACATAAAAGAATGGCATGCAACGATATATTTAGACTCCTAAAATATTTTCCTCAATTATACTTAGTTTGCCTATAAAATATGACCTAGTCAAAATATTAAAAGTATTTTTCATTTGTCCTAAAGTTGTTAGTTTATATCATTCCTAAGTTAAAGATAACTTTTAACTTTAAATTATTGAGACTGAGTTGCCACTAAGAAAAATTTACACTTATGGGTGAATGGCTGGGTCAGTCAGTAGAGCATGTGCCTCTTGATCTTGGTGTCATGAGTTCAAGCCCCACAATGGGCTTAGAGCTTATAAAATAAAATAAAATAAAATAAAATACCACATTTATGCATATTAGCAACCTTTATCTAATTTCTTGCAGTTTCTAGTCTAGTCATTATTTCTTTTTAGCTCTCCAAGAATTCAAAGCAATTTTAAGGAGGCCTAAGTTATCCATTCTTTGCTCTATCTAATATTTTCTGAATTTGTTGGTTAACTCTTTATTCCTAAATACAAAATAAAATCATTGTTTTTTTTTTTAAATTCAATTTCTTTACAAGTGCATGGATTTTTTAAAAGTAGGCCAATTAACAAAATGAGGGAGAGAAAAGAATGGATTGCACTCTCCTTTACCAAATTAGAAATGACAAAACCAGTTTTTAAAGAAAAGAACCTGACAATCATCTTCAAGTTCAGAGTTACAAGTAATTTTTTTGGATCGTTGTCAGAAGAAATAGGTTTCATGTGGAGTAGAAATTATTAAAATAGCTATTATACAGCACTGCTGAACTATGTATGATATGCAAAGATGAAGAGTTATCCTTGTTCCTCTAAGTTTTGAGGCAAAGGCAGTTTAAGAACAGTTCTGAATTGGGTCTCCAAAGTACACTCTTCTTTTGCCAAAACAGGAGACTGCATACCCCTCCAAGATAAAGACCAGTTTTACCTGGGATAACTAGAATTGTCAAAAATAATAAACTCAGAGTGGAAAAAAAATAACAAAACTTGGAGTTTAGAGTAAATCCCCAGCTCATTTTGGAATGTCTCCTAAATATCTCTTATAGATAATTTGTGCAGATGCTAAATATATATTTTAATACGAAGCTATGAAATATAGAAATTTTAAACATTTATCTCTGATTTCTGAATATTACCTATTTAAAAATTATATGAATTTCCAATGTACTCTGTTATAGCAAAATATCCTCAAAATTTAAAAAAATAAGTGGATGAGGTAAAGATCAAAAATATAATAAGCTAAATTTTATTTTATTTATGAATGATTCAACATATTTTAATTTCTCCGAAATGTTTTGACATGTAAAAGAAAATGTCTAAATTGTTTTGTTTTCACAAAAACACATGTAAGAATATTTTCATACATGAAGAATACGGAAATACTTTATTATTATAAAAATTTATGATAAAGCAATTCTGATCCTTGGTTATAATGGTTGTCATAATTGAAAAATATGTCATATTGATATATAAATACAAAAGGAATGCATTATTAACTGTGAGTTTTAAATTATGGTGCTAAATTTCATCCACTAACTAAACAAAATCTTTTGTTGAAATTCATCCATCAAGTTCCTGTCATCTTTGATGTCCATGAGATATTGGTGCACAATAAATTTGCAATTTATATATTTTTTTTAATTTTTTTCAACGTTTTTTATTTATTTTGGGGACAGAGAGAGACAGAGCATGAACGGGGGAGGGGCAGAGAGAGAGGGAGACACAGAATCGGAAACAGGCTCCAGGCTCTGAGCCATCAGCCCAGAGCCTGACGCAGGGCTCGAACTCACGGACCGCGAGATCGTGACCTGGCTGAAGTCGGACGCTTAACCGACTGTGCCACCCAGGCGCCCCTTCAATTTATATTTTTGAAATTAATTAAACTGCAGAAATTGTATAAGAAAATTTAAGTTTCAAAAAATTATGCTCATACATTCTTATTTGCATTTATTTTTATGTTTTAAATATTTGTATTTATTTTTTGGAGGGAGAATGCAAGCAGGGTGGGGAGGCAGGGAAAGAGGGAGACACAGAATCTGAAGCAGCCTTCAAGCTCTGAGCTGTCAGCACAGAGCCCAATGTGGGGCTTGAACTTACGAACCATGAGATCATGACCTGAGCCTAAGTCAGATGCTCAACTGATTGAGCCACCCAAGTGTCCCACATGCTCATACATTTTTAAAGATGCCCTGTCCTTTGTGGCAAAACAAAACACAAAAATTGGAAACGTTTTTATCTGTCACTAATATATGTATTTCTCTGTTGACCACCTGTGTTGTGAAACTGTCATATATCCATCATGAAACCTTCGAGTCCTGATGGAGACAGAGGGCCAGGCTCAATTCTTCCATTAACTTCTTTCTTATTTAAAAATTGGATGTTCTCATTTTTTCTTCCTTCACTGAAGTGGACTGCCTTGAATGTCTCCTGCGGTGGGGTGGGCACATCCCACTTTATAGACCATCAGGCTAGGTTAGGGTTAGCGTTAGGATTAGAGTTAGGATTAAATGGATTACATTTGGGGGTACAGTTCTGCTTGATTAACAGATTCATCTTCTATTGAATTACTATCTTACCTCTCTTAAATTCTACTGTTTGGTCTTAGTTTGGTCTACTGGAAATGGTAAAATCATGTCTAGATTCAGTATCTCAGGGCCAGACAGGACTTTAGAAGTCATGTATTTCTATTTCCAACTCAGTTTAAGTGTAAAGTTGCCAGATTTACCAGTAATTTCAAATAAACAACACATTTTAACACTATTTGCAAATACTTAGTGTCCTATATTTTATCTGTCAATCCTCCACTGGTGACCTCTCTGCAGGAATTCTAGCATGTGGGTATCCAGCTTCCCCTTCTCCAAATAGAAAGAAAAGATTCTTGTTAAATAGGGAAGTAATTGATTACAAAGTCTATGTGTATATAAACATCAAAATCAGCTAACATGCTGTTTTACTTTTTTCTTTCCCTTTGTTATGAATCATAAAATAATTTCCTGACATGGTAGGTCTTCAAAAACTTTGTGGAATCAGAACAAAGATAATATAAAAAATGAATTTTAGGTCTTGAAAATCCACACCTCATGTGGTACCATAAGGAAGATGTACTAAGTAATGTCAAGTGAGTTGATTAAGAGTACAAAACAATGGGGGCTAAGTTGGATAGACAGCATGTATTTCTAGACTTCTGATCAGAGAAAGTCTTCTTTACTGACCACAGATTATTCTCCAAGCTTCCTAATGGGTTTAGCCTTCATAGACATATGTAGACCCCTCAAGGAAATAGCTGCGCTGGAAAGTGGAAAGCTGCTTAGGACTTTGGAACTTGTATTCCTTTTCAATGAAGACTCCCAAATACACTCATCAATTTGATTCACAGAGAGAAACTCATCTTCAAAAAGACTCTCGGTCAGTCATGGAGAATGCATACTGCCATTCTGGTATACTCGTGACTGTGAGTTGAGGGAAGAAAAAATTAAAAATCTCCTTTAACTTGAAGCCACCATTGAAGTACAGCTATTTATTCTATGTGACAGATTGGGAAGCTAACAAAAATGGGCTGTGCCGGCATGCTAAAATGTTATGACCCCAGTAAAAGTTCCTCAGTTACTGGCATAGTAAATCCATACACTATGGGAAAACATTCTTGAAATCCACTAGTCAAAAGAAACATGACTAGAGGCTCAATTTTGTAAATGTAGCATGCTTCTGGAATTGCAGTAGCTAACCCACCCCTGAAGGATGCCAGGCTGGAGATGGGGGCAAAGTCAGATTCATGGTCCTATGAATCCTTGTGTGCACAAAGCCCAGGACTTAGAAAGGCTCCATGCTTGGTTTAATGCTCTGTTGTCATTGTTTTGAAAGCCTTAACCATTTTGAATAAAGGCTCCCACATGTTCATTTATTTTATAATGGGTCATGGAAATTGTGTAGCTGGTCCTTCACTGAGGTGAGAATGTTGGTCAGGGCTGTGGTTTGTGGCCAGAGAGCAGAGTTTTCCCATGGGCTGTGTTCTCTTCAGTGATAGCTCCGTGCCCGTAAGGGGACTGAGTGGGGAATACCCCTTGCACACTATCATCCAAATCCGATCTAAACTTTGGATCTTCATTATCACTTCCACCTATATCTAATTGGAAACTGTGGTTTCTATCTCTTACGTATATTTAAAATATGTTCCCTCCTCTCTGCCTCCTCTGCTCATGGCTTTCTTCAATTCTCTTCATGTCTTGCTTGGCCAATTATGCTAAGTATCTCATTGGAATATCTGACTCTGGTTTAGTCTTATACTGTCCAATTCATCTTCTATAGAAAGGTCAAATTTTGCTTGCTAACACTGTTTCTTTTATAAATAAGGTTTTATTAGAATACAGCCACACCCATTAATTTACATCTTACCTATGGCTGCTTTTGTCCTATAGCAGCAAAATTGAATCATTTTAACAAACGCTGGCAAAAGATACAAAATACTAGGTGACCATTTACAGAAAAAGTTTGCCAGTCTGCGTTTTATAGTTATCCCCAAATCATCGTCTAACATGCATATTTAACCTTTTTATCTCTCTGTTTAACTCTGAATTGGCACTCCATTGTTTGAAACATAAATTCTAAGCTATTCAACTTGCCATATCCAGTTTTTGATAGGCCCCCTTCTATTTTTCTCTGCTAACAATATCTGGACCATTGACTGGTTCCCATGAGAGTGGAGACAAGTGTGTAGGAGAAAGAAGGAGGAAAAGATTTAATCAGATTTACTTCAGAAGATATTCTAAATGCCACCCTCTATTCAATGCCACATCTGCACACTCTTTTTAAATTTAAATTTCTTTAAATTTTTGTTTTGAGAGACAGAAAGAGAGAGAGAGAGAGAGAGAGAGCAGGCTTGCAAGCAAGGGAGGAGCAGAGAGAGAAGGAGAGAGAGATAATTCCAAGCAGGTTCCCCAAGGTTAGTGTGGAGCCCGATGCAGGGCTCAAACTCACGAACTGTGAGATCAGGACCTGTGCTGAAACCAAGGGTCAGATGTTTAATTGACTGAGACACCCAGGCACCCCTGGACCACACCTTTCTCAAGATTATTAAAACCAATTTATATTCAGGCTAAAGATTTAACTTATCCAATTGAATATTATCCAAAGAGAAGAAATATTCACTGAGAAAAAAAATATTTTCCCCACAATGCAGTGCCTTTCCATTAAGAACAATTAACATTTATTGCTTACTATGTGCCAGATATTATCCTAAGCATGCACTTACTGAAATTTTTTACTTGCATGCACTTACTGAAATTTTTTACTTGGAAGGGTTAAGCTATTACTAGTAGGCAGTGGGGCCAGAACTTAAAACTCAGGTGTTCTCATTCCTGAGAGTTCATAGTTAGTTACTATATTCTTGTCCTTCTGAAATAAAGTACTGCTTTTCCTTGATGTGAGATCAAGTTCTCTGGAAAACATAAAGATAAATAGCTTAAAATTTTATTCCTAAAGTGAAACTCTGCATCTGTTTAGAATGACCCATATGAAGCCAGAAGGACAATGGCTGCCTCTGTGATTGAGGAGGCCTATGTAGCCAGACAAATGGCCTTTTCTTGTTTTATCTGTTGGACATTAAGGGTGACTTCATGACTTTACAACAAGTTTGAGCTCCCATGGTACCAGGGCTTGACAGTTGACTTTGGGTTTTCTTATTTATTTATTCTCATCTAATGATGAAAATAACATATTTTGTTTTGGATTGAAAGAAAAAAAACCCAACTTGTCAAGCCACATTACACCAAAAATGATATCATCTCTGGAATTGAAATAAAAATATTTCATTTTACCATATGTGACCTGGATCAAACTTTATAGTTGGACACTGATGCTCAGCAAGGCAAAGATTCTTATTCAAGGTCATGGGGCACAATCAGAACTAGAACCAAGGTCTTAATAGGTTCATGAACCGACGTACTTAATAACCAAGTCCTTCATTTCATGCTTGTATATATACTGTGGCTTATTGCTTGTGGCTTCTGGCCTCAATATAATTAGTTACTAAAAACAAAACAAAACTTTGCATATGTGATAGAATCTGTTGTCAGGTATATGAGGTTGCAAAACTCTTTACCTCTTTAAATTTTTCAACAAATATGCATCGGGCACATCATGTATGTGGTAATAGGAAACTCTAGGTGATTCAAGTCACTTATCCTTACTATGCTTGTGTTGGCAATGCCACTTGATCTTTTTTTGATGATGACCTTGGTAATTATTGTAACGAAGTTGCAGCCATATGATACCAGAGACCTCAATTTTGCTCCCCTTCAACTCAAAATGTCTCTGGTCTTCACTCTTCCTATCTTCTTTCTAGTTCCCATAAAATGTAAGGTCTCCGGTATTTCTAAAACATCCTTCTATACCCCATTTCCTGTCCTCTTTTATTGCTTCCCAAACCTGGTTTTGAAAGGGTTAAGTTTGTCTTTTTTCATTCCCAATCACCTGTTTCTTCCTGTTATCTTGAAAACATGCTCAGGTACTCCTTACCATGGGAAATACTCTCTTTGCCCTAACACTAACTACAGCTATAGCCTTATTGTTTGTTTGTTTGTTTGTTTGTTTGTTTTTAAATTAATTTTTAAATTTCTTGAAAAGCTCTCTGGATTCATTGCCTAACTTTCTAGCATTCATTTATATCCCCCTATTGTATGCCTTGTTTCCCCACCTCTGTGGTGAAATTGCTCTCTCAAAGGGTCAACATGTTAACTGGACTTACTGTGGTGACCATTTTGCAATATATACAAATATCAGGTCATTATTTGTGCACCTGAAACTAATATAATGTTATATGTCAATGATATCTCAGTAAAAAAAAGTCACCACAAACTCATTATTGTCAAATCCAGTAGATGTTTCATAGATTTGACCTTCTTTCATATGGCTGCAGTATTTGCTATTTTTTTCTTGAAAATATTTCCTCTTTTAGCTTCTGTGACCTGCCATTTCCTGATTTCCGCTTACCTTTGTATTACTTCTCAGTTTCCTTGTCTGGTTTCCCCTCTATACTTGCCCATTAAGCTCAGATAGTCCTCCAAAAGACCCTGCACTCATTTTTTCTCATCTGCTTCTGCACAATCTTCTTGAGTCATCTCTCCTGCCTTTCACAGCTTCAGTGATCACAGTTGCTGACTTTCTGAGTCAAGGGACTCTTTGAGCAGCTGACCAAGGTTATGAACCCCTCACCCAAATTTTCACGTGAGAAGATAACATTTGTTGAGCTAACATTTGCAGAATACTTGCTATGTGTCTATTAAATCCTTACAACGATCTCATGAGGTTGGGTAAGGAACTTGGCTAGGTTTTAAACCCAAGTAGTTTGACTATAAACATACAGTGGCATGCAAATTCTGCACACATTGTTAGCAGAATCATGGCCTCCTAAATCTCTTTTAAGGGACGCCTGAACTATTGCCGTCAAGATGATGGCCACAAAACTTCTCTCCCTAGCTACAGTCTGAATTCTATATATACTTGTCTTTTTTACAGCAGGTTTTATTGAGGAATAATTGCCATGCAATAAACTGCACATATTTATTTAGTGCACGAGTTGATAAGTCTGGCATGTGTATATATCTGTGAAACTATCACCACATTCAAGACAATAAACATATCCGCCACCTCCAAGAGTTTCCTGAGCGCCCTTTGTACCACTCCATCCTGCCCCTTTCCACCCAGTTCTGCTCAGAGGCAACCAGCTATCTACTTCCTGATACTACAGTTTGTGCCTTCTAGTTTTATATTAATAAAATCCCACAGTGTGTGCTCTTTTACTGCGTGACTTCATTCACACAGTGTACGTACTTTGAGATCCATTCATGTTACATGTAACAGCAGTTTATTCCTATTTATTGCTGAGTAGTATTCCATCAAATGGATAGACCAAAATTTATTTGTTTATTCATCTGTGATGGATGTTTGGATTGTTTGCCATTGGGGGCCATCACAAAAAGAAAAAAATAAAAAGCTTCTATGAGCACTTTTGCACAAGTCTTTGTTCAGAGTGGATTGGTTAGAACATATAATATACACACATTTAATTCTTTTTAAAAATGTCAAAGAGTTTTGCAAAGTGACTGCACCATTTTACATTTCCATCCTTGATGTATGAGAATTTCAGTGTTTTCACATACTTGCTAATACTTACTGTGATTAATATTTTTAATTTTAGCTGTTCTAATAGGAGTTTGCTGGTATCTTGAGCTTTAGTTTGAATTTTCCAAATGACTAATAGAATAAGCATGTATTCATGGCCTTCAATGTCATCACATATATTCTTTGTTGAAATGACTCTTCAAATATTTTTCCATTTAAAAAATTGAGCTTTTCTCCCCTTATATTTGAGTCTTGAGAGTTCTTTATATATTCTGAATACAAATCCCTTATTATACCTATCATATTTTCTTTCAATTTGACTTTTTTTGTTATTATTATTTTAACGTTTATTTATTTTTGAGACAGAGAGAGACAGAGCATGAACAGGGGAGGGGCAGAGAGAGAGGGAGACATGGAATCCGAAACAAGCTCCAGGCTCTGAGCTGCCAGCACAGAGCCCGACGCGGGGCTTGAACCCACGGACCGCGAGATCATGACCTGAGCCGAAGTCGGGCGCTTAACCGAATGAGACACCCAGGCGCCCCAACTTTTCATTAATTTGATAGTAATTTGTGATGAACTGAAGTTTTAAATTTTGGTGAAACATATTTTATCAATTTTTTTCTTTTATAGGTATGTTCTTAATGTCGTATCAAAGAAATCTTTGCCTAACACAAGATTACAAAGATTTTCTCCCATTTTCTTCTAGAAATGTTAGAGTTTTCAGCTTACCATTTAGGTCTAGAATCCTTTTTAGTTAACTAGTATATGTAGTGTGAGGTGTGGATCAAAGTTTATATTTTGCATATTATTTTCTAGTTGTTCAAGCACTAATAGATGAAAAGACTATCTTTTCTCCACAGAATTGTGGAATTTGGAATTTGGAATTTGGAATTGCCAAAAATCAGCTGTCTATCTATGTATGGGCTGTTTCTTGACTATTTTGTTCTACTGATCTATTTGTCTATCTGTATACAAACACCACAGTCTTGATTACTTTAGCCTTATAATTTGTCTTGAAGTAAGGTAAGGTTAATCCTCTTTTGATCTGTTTCAAAATTTTTTTAGCTTTTCTAGGTTTCTTGAATTTTAATGAGAATTTTAGAACCAAATGTTAGAATCAGCTTATCAGTTTTTTTTAAATTAACATTTATTTATTTTTGAGAGACAGAGAGAGACAAAGTACAAGGAGAGGAGGGGCATAGAGAGAGGGAGACACAGAATCTGAAACAGGCTCCAGGCTATGAGCTGTCAGCACAGAGCCTCATGTGGGGCTTGAACCCAGAAACCATGAGATCATGACCTGGGCCAAAGTCGGATGACTAACCAACTGAGCCACCCAGGGGCCTCAGAATCAACTTATCAATTTATACAGAGAAGCCCATTAGAATTTTGAATGGAGCAACATTGAATCTATAGAGCAATTTGAGGAGAATCAATATAAAATAAATTGAGTCTTCTGAGGCCTGCATAAAGAACATTTCTCCATTTATTTAGATTTTCTTTTTTTAAGTTTATTTATTTATTTTGAGAGACAGAGAGAGAGTGCAATGGGGGAGGGCAGACAGAGAGGGAGAGAGAGAATCCCAAGCAAGCTTCACATTGTCAGTGAGACTCACACTGTGAGATTGTGACCTGAGCTAAAATCAAAAGTCAGATACTTAACCAACTGAGCCACCCAGGCACCCCTAGATTTTCTTGAATTTCTCTTAGCAATGTTTTACCCTTTTCAGTTTACATGGAATGAGCATTTTTTGTCAGATTCACTTCGAAGTCATTTTTTATGCTATACTGTAAATATTATTTTTTAAAATATTGATTTCTGATTGTTCATTGCTAATATAGAAATACAATTTTGATCTTTATATAGACATCTTTAATTCTACAACCTCTCTAAATTCACGTTTTTCCCCCCAGTAACATATTGTCCATCAGATTTTTTTATGAAGATGATCATCTTGTCCTCAACTAAAGACAATCGTATTTCTTTCTTACAGTAAGGCTTACTTCTGTGTAGCTAATCTTGCCTTAATGTCTAGAATCTTTCACACAAGAAAAGG